>NC_069507.1:223703977-223886159 GCF_027579735.1 Bombina bombina
GTTTACAGCATCCTCTACCGCCAACCATGCTGTCTTACGCCTTCAGGCAATGCCTTTGCCCTTCTCCTGGCCAAAGAGGGCACTGTGGTTGTCCATGATGGCCTGGACTAGCGCAACATTCTCATCGAATGAGAAGTTTGGGCATCTCATGCTCTCATCCTTTGTTGGCCACCTGGCTTGCTCACTGGGATGTCCCCTGGTGTGGGTTCCTCCTATCCTCTCCCTCCTCCCCCCTTCCTGTCCCCATGTGCACCCTCTGTCCCTCTTCTAAGTGTGCCTGGTCTCTGGGCATCTCCCCTCCCATCATCCCTTCTAACTCTCCCCACTCCACTTACTCCCTGATGGGGACAGGAATCAATGGGAGTCTGACAGCAGAGAAAGCTTATGTTCGCTGCTGCCCGATATCCCATTGATTCCTATGGTAATGTTGACACCTAACACCCTAACATGTACCCTGAGTCTAAACACCCCTAATCTGCCACCCCTACACCGCCGCCACCTACAATTATACTTATTAACCCTAATCTGCCGTCCCTACACCGCCGCCACCTAAATAAAATGTTTAACCCCTAAACCGCCACTCCCCGGACCCCGCCGCAACTAAATAAAATGTTTAACCCCTAAACCCGCCGCTCCTGGAACCCGCCGCCACCCTACATTAAATTTATTAACCCCTAATCTCCCGCCCCCAACGTCACCGCCACCTACATTAAATTTATTAACCCCTAAACCTAAGTCTAACCCTAACACCCCCTAAAGGCCCTTATATCATCAGGAATCCTGACCATCCCTGCTCCTAAAATCCCCTACAATATTCCCCAGCTCCCTTAAAACCCGAGGGCAACAACTTAGAGGGACAATTTTTTCATCTCCCCCTGAACCAGGGAAGCACAGCATTCCGGACCGAATACAGGCCGCATCCACCATCAGGCCACAAGTATACCCCCTTACCGAGTCATCAGGGGCCACAACCAGCTCCCAGGAAGGCTTACAGCTTAAACGAAGGGCCTCAGGACTAAAAAACGCCCCCGAAATTTCGAGTCGGACCGGAAAAAAAATCTAGCCCGGGGATTGGGCTTACACCGGAACTCCGCTTCCTCCAGGGTAAGAATTTTCATATACCCTTACATACCAGCCCATCCACACAGTGACAGGCACACTCCCTAACTGTAATTCCGGCTACAATTAGTAAGCAGTCACTAAACGGCCCTTACAGGCCCCTGCTACAAATCGATCCTAGGGATTGGGCCTGCCTGCAGGGCCAGCTCCGGTTACAGACCAGCTACTTTGTTTAACCCATCTTCTATGCCTGATCAATAAAACAGGAATTGCAGCTCCAATATTTTACATCATCTTTTACACATGAGAGAAAATAAATAACAGCTCAGCTGCCTTTAACAACTGACTTTGCAGCCCTTTTGAAAAACAAATCCACAGAAATATCCAATGCTTGGCTTTTAAACTTAGCCTGGGGATCAAGACCTCCTTTCTACAATTTGCTGCTGCGATCACAGCGCAGACCTTAACCCCTTCAACCTGCAGTATATCACTGATGTGCACTTTTCATTTATTATCAGTGATTGCAAAATCCTTTTGTCTGTTTTGGGGGCTAATTCTTCTAACAGCATATAGCTCTTAAGAGTTACATTGCATAAGACAATTTTGCCACAAGAGATCCCAAGAATCACGCCACGTGCATCCCTGATCTAACATGGCGACTAAACGTAACATCAAACAAGACAAATGCAAAAGTCTATAACAGGGAAATCAAATTTAATGTCCTCCTTTTTACACAGTTCAGATACAACGAATACCTCTCCTGCCTCCCTTAAAACTGGGGACAAAAACTCCTCAGACACTGTCACAAGAATCTCAACCAAACAGAACTTTACCACCTGAATGCCAGCTCTCTCCCTCTTTTTTTACAAAACTTACCATCGAAAAAGGATATCGTGGACATAGTCCGTTCCTGTATTAGAGAGGAGTTGGCGGAAATAAAGCAGGAGATTCACACCTTAGGCTTTCAGGTTGAATCTCTTGAAAGTAACCAAGAAATCATTAAAGAGGATGTACAGCAATTAACAGATCAAGTAACCTCCCAACAGGAGACCATACTTTCTCTTCAAGATAAACTCGACGACCTCGAGAATCGAAGCAGGCGTAAAAATATACGTATCAGAGGAGTGCCAGAGTCGGTCTTGCCCAGAGATTTCCCAGTTTACTTACAGGATCTATTTCAACATTTGAAAGAATCTTCATATACTGAGGATATCCCATGGGTTAGAGCTCACAGAACTTTGAGACCAAAACCTCCTGACTCAGCCCCGCCACGGGATATTGTGATCCGCCTAAAGAATTTTCAAGAAAAGAAATGCTCTTACGGCAATCCCGCAAAACTCAGCCTGTAAGATTCAGAGGCAATGTCCTACAATTCTTTCAAGACTTATCAATTCGCACCTTACAACGCAGGAAGGAATTTTCACCTCTTACTACCCTGCTAAGAAATAAGAGAATCCCATACAGATGGGGCTTCCCAACACATCTTTGGACTATTAGCAATAGCACCGTGTGGTCTGCAGGACCCCAGAGTATACTCAAACTTTTTGTACAACACTTGGACTTGAACCCCCTACAGAAACTCTTCCTGAACCACGGAGCTCACAAAGTTCCAAAGGAAGAAAGCAATCTAAATGAGTCCTGGCACACAGCCCTTCCCAAGAAAACCAAGTCAAAAGACACCACCGCCAGAAGACAACTTACCACCAGCTCGGCCCCTTCTGAAAACTCACCTTCGTGAACTCTTTGCCCCTAATTTTGTAACACTGAATAAATAGATTTACATTTTGGACAGTGTCACCCCCCCCCGGGACAGGCAAGTACTGGTCATCATTATTTTTGTTTTTTCAGCCCAGCAATTCATAGTCTCCTGCTATTCACAGAATAAGAGCAAAGACAGACTCCAATAATCCCTCTCCCTTATTGCTTTCCTCATCCTCTCCCCCCCTTCCCACCTATCCTTCTCCTCCCTTTCCCATCCCCTCTGACCCACTTCCCTCACCTTCTTCCCCACCAGGATTCCTAACCAATACCATTAAAATATCCAGAATTTACAGGGCGCTTTATGGTACTGCCCCCAACCTACTCTCAGTTATGACCTATAATAGGCAGAGAGACGTTTTGTTTTTTTGTTATACATGTTAATGTTTTTCATAGGTTTACAATGTTATAATGTTTGTTGCGAGATACTGTTTAAGTTATCACTTGTTAAATGAATGTTTTTCTCCTGCAGAGATGTACTCACACAATTTTATAAGCTACACTTATGCCATGGGTTCTATATGACCCTCATACACACAATCGGACAACATACTAAGCAAAAACACCATGTTGTTTAAAATTAAGAACGATGAAACTCGTAAGCTAACCCTTTCTCACGCAAAACGCTAAGGGACTCAGCTCACCCCACAAAAGATCTAAAGCCCTCTTAGACCTCTCAAAAAGACAGGTAGATATCTTGTTTCTTACAAGAAACTCACTTTAAGAAAAACAAGGAACCCAAATACTTTGGGAAAAACATTCACTACCCACTATCATAGCTCCAATATTTAAAAAAGAAGTGGAGTTAGTATTTTATTGCACAAGTCACTTTCCCTACACCCATATTCAAACCTCTAAAGACACTGAAGGTCGATTCCTTGGCCTGGTGGGTCTGCTTTATGGCAGACCTATCACACTGGTAAATATTTATGCCCCCAAACGTAAAACAAGCCCCTTTCTTCAAACAAATATTTTAACCTGCATTGTAGACATCGCAAAAGAACCTATCTTTGTTGCGGGAGACTTTAATGTCCCCCATTCACCCTACTAAGGACAGCTCCAACCACCACAATAGCGATATCGAAAAAGGTTACTAATGTATTATGGACAGGTTTGAGAAATCTCAACCTTCACGATACCTGGCGTTTCATTCACCAGGACACCCGAGAGTATACCTTTTTTTCCCACCCTAATAGAACAGACAGTCACATAGATTACATTTCTTTCATGTAATTAGAAAGAGTCCATGAGCTAGTGACGTATGGGATATACATTCCTACCAGGAGGGGCAAAGTTTCCCAAACCTTAAAATGCCTATAAATACACCCCTCACCACACCCACAAATCAGTTTTACAAACTTTGCCTCCCATGGAGGTGGTGAAGTAAGTTTGTGCTAGATTCTTCGTTGATATGCGCTTCGCAGCAGGCTGGAGCCCGGTTTTCCTCTCAGTGTGCAGTGAATGTCAGAGGGATGTGAAGAGAGTATTGCCTATTTGAATTCAATGATCTCCTTCTACGGGGTCTATTTCATAGGTTCTCTGTTATCGGTCGTAGAGATTCATCTCTTACCTCCCTTTTCAGATCAACGATATACTCTTATATATACCATTACCTCTACTGATTCTCGTTTCAGTACTGGTTTGGCTTTCTACTACATGTAGATGAGTGTCCTGGGGTAAGTAAGTCTTATTTTTGTGACACTCTAAGCTATGGTTGGGCACTTTTATAAAAAGTTCTAAATATATGTGTTTAAACATTTATTTGCCTTGATTCAGGATGTTCAACATTCCTTATTTCAGACAGTCAGTTTCATTATTTGGGATAATGCATTTGAATAATCAATTTTTTCTTACCTTAAAAATGTGACTTTTTCTCCTGTGGGCTGTTAGGCTCGCGGGGGCTGAAAATGCTTCATTTTATTGCGTCATTCTTGGCGCGGATTTTTTTGGCGCAAAAATTTTCCTGTTATTTCCGGCGTCATACTTGTCGCCGGAAGTTGCGTAATTTTTTTGACGTTTTTGCGCCAAAAATGTCGGCGTTACCGGATGTGGCGTCATATTTGGCGCTTTAAAGCATTTAGGCGCCAAATAATGTGGGCGTCTTTTTTGGCGCTTAAAAAATATGGGCGTCATTATTGTCTCCACATTATTTAAGTCTCATTGTTTATTTGCTTCTGGTTGCTAGAAGCTTGTTCATTGGCATTTTTTCCCATTCCTGAAACTGTCTCTTAAGGAATTTGATCAATTTTGCTTTATATGTTGTTTTTTTCTATTACATATTGCAAGATGTCTCAGATTGACCCTGAATCAGAAGATACTTCTGGAAAATTGCTGCCTGATGCTGGATCTACCAAAGTTAAGTGTATTTGTTGTAAACTTGTGGTATCTGTTCCTCCGGCTGTTGTTTGTAATGAATGTCATGACAAACTTGTTAATGCAGATAATATTTCCTTTAGTAATGTTACATTACCTGTTGTTGTTCCATCAACATCTAATATTCAGGGTGTTCCTGTTAACATAAGAGATTTTGTTTCTAAATCTATTAAGAAGGCTATGTCTGTTATTCCTCCTTCTAGTAAACGTAAAAGGTCTTTTAAAACTTCTCTTTTTTCAGATGAATTTTTAAATGAACATCATCATTCTGATTCTGATAATGATTCCTCTGGTTCAGAGGATTCTGTTTCAGAGGTTGATACTGATAAATCTTCATATTTATTTAAAATGGAATTTATTCGTTCTTTGCTTAAAGAAGTTTTAATTGCATTAGAAATAGAGGAGTCTGGTCCTCCTGATACTAAATCTAAACATTTGAATACGGTTTTTAAATCTCCTGTAGTTATTCCAGAGGTTTTTCCCGTCCCTGATGCTATTTCTGAAGTAATTTCAAGGGAATGGAATAATTTGGGTAATTCATTTACTCCTTCAAAACGGTTTAAGCAATTATATCCTGTGCCATCTGACAGATTAGAGTTTTGGGACAAAATCCCTAAGGTTGATGGGGCTATCTCTACTCTTGCTAAACGTACTACTATTCCTACGGCAGGATAGTACTTTCTTTAAGGATCCTTTAGATAGGAAAATGAATCCTTTCTAAGAAAAGCTTACTTATGTTCAGGTAATCTTCTTAGACCTGCTATATTTTTAGCGGATGTTGCTGCAGCTTCAACTTTCTGGTTGGAAGCTTTAGCGCAACAAGTAACAGATCATAATTCCCATAGCCATTGTTAATCTTCTTCAACATGCTAATAATTTTATTTGTGATGCCATCTTTGATATCATTAGGGTTGATGTCAGGTATATGTCTTTAGCTATTTTAGCTAGAAGAGCTTTATGGCTTTAAAACTTGGAATGCTGAATATGTCTTCTAAGTCAACTTTGCTTTCCCTTTCTTTCCAGGGTAATAATATATTTGGTTCACAATTGGATTCTATTATTTCAACTGTTTCTGGGGGGAAAGGAACTTTTTTACCACAGGATAAAAAATCTAAAGGTAAATTTAGGTCTACTAATCGTTTTCGTTCCTTTCGTCACAATAAGGAACAAAAGCCTGATCCTTCCCCTACAGGAGCGGTATCAGTTTGGAAACCATCTCCAGTCTGGAATAAATCCAAGCCTTTTAGAAGCCAAAGCCAGCTCCCAAGTCAACATGAAGGTGCGGCCCTCATTCCAGCTCAGCTGGTAGGGGGCAGTTTACGATTTTTCAAAGAAATTTGGATCAATTCGATTCACAATCTTTGGATTCAGAACATTGTTTCACAAGGGTACAGAATAGGCTTCAAGATAAGGCCTCCTGCAAGAAGAATTTTTCTTTCCCGTGTCCCAGTAAATCCAGTGAAGGCTCAAGCATTTCTGAAATGTGTTTCAGATCTAGAGTTGGCTGGAGTAATTATGCCAGTTCCAGTTCTGGAACAGGGACTGGGGTTTTACTCAAATCTCTTCATTGTACCAAAGAAGGAGAATTCCTTCAGACCAGTTCTGGATTTAAAAATATTGAATCATTATGTAAGGATACCAACATTCAAAATGGTAACTTTAAGTATTATTCTGCCTTTTGTTCAGCAAGGGCATTATATGTCCACAATAGATTTACAGGATGCATATCTGCATATTCCGATTCATCCAGATCACTATCAGTTTCTGAGATTCTCTTTCCTAGACAAGCATTACCAGTTTGTGGCTCTGCCGTTTTGGCCTGGCAACAGCTCCAAGGATTTTACAAAGGTTCTCGGTGCCCTTCTATCTGTAATCAGAGAACAGGGTATTGTGGTATTTCCTTATTTGGACGATATCTTGGTACTTGCTCAGTCTTCACATTTAGCAGAATCTCATACGAATCAACTTGTATTGTTTCTTCGAGAACATGGTTGGAGGATCAATTTACAAAGAGTTCATTGATTCCTCAGACAAGGGTAACCTTTTTAGGTTTCCAGATAGATTCAGTGTCCATGACTCTGTCTCTGACGGACAAGAGATGTCTGAAATTGGTTTCAGCTTGTCGAAACCTTCAGTCTCAATCATTCCCTTCGGTAGCCTTATGCATGGAATTTCTAGGTCTTATGACTGCTGCATCGGACGCGATCCCCTTTGCTCGTTTTCACATGCGACCTCTTCAACTCTATATGCTGAACTAGTGGTGCAGGGATTATACAAAGATATCTCAATTAATATCTTTAAAACCGATTGTACGACACTCTCTGACGTGGTGGACAGACCACCATCATTTAGTTCAGGGGGCTTCTTTTGTTCTTCCGACCTGGACTGTGATTTCAACAGATGCAAGTCTGACAGGTTGGGGAGCTGTTTGGGGGTCTCTGACAGAACAAGGGGGTTTGGGAATCTCAAGAGGCGAGATTACCAATAAACATTTTGGAACTCCGTGCAATTCTCAGAGCTCTTCAGTCATCAAGGAGGGACTCACAGTCCCTCCTGGCTATGAAAGAAGTATCTCGGATACTGGTATGGGCGGAATCCAGCTCCTGTCTAATTTCTGCGGTTCATATCCCAGGTATAGACAATTGGGAAGCGGATTATCTCAGTCGCCAAACGTTACATCTGGGCGAATGGTCTCTTCACCCAGAGGTATTTCTTCAGATTGTTCAAATGTGGGGACTCTCCAGAAATAGATCTGATGGCTTCTCATCTAAACAAGAAACTTCCCAGGTATCTGTCCAGATCCAGGGATCCTCAGGCGGAAGCAGTGGATGCATTGTCACTTCCTTGGAAGTATCATCCTGCCTATATCTTTCCGCCTCTAGTTCTTCTTCCAAGAGTGATTTCCAAGATTCTAAAGGAGCGTTCGTTTGTTCTGCTGGTGGCTCCAGCATGGCCTCACAGGTTTTGGTATGCGGATCTTGTCCGGATGGCTACTTGCCAACCGTGGACTCTTCCGTTAAGACCAGACCTTCTATCGCAAGGTCCTTTTTTCCATCAGGATCTCAAATCCTTAAATTTGAAGGTATGGAGATTGAACGCTTGATTCTCAGTCATAGAGGTTTCTCTGACTCCGTAATTAATACTATGTTACAGGCTCGTAAATCTGTATCTAGGAAGATATATTATCGAGTCTGGAAGACTTGCATTTCTTGGTGTTCTTCTCATCATTTTTCTTGGCATTCTTTTAGAATTCCCAGAATTTTACAGTTTCTTCAGGATGGTTTGGATAAAGGTTTGTCTGCAAGTTCCTTGAAAGGACAAATCTCTGCTCTTTCTGTTCTTTTTCACAGAAAGATTGCTAGTCTTCCTGATATTCATTGTTTTGTTCAGGCTTTGGTTTGTATAAAACCTGTTATTAAGTCAATTTCTCCTACTTGGAGCTTGAATTTGGCTCTTCAAGCTCCTCAGTTTGAACCTATGCATTCGCTGGATATTAAATTATTTTCTTGGAAAGTTTTGTTTCTTTTGGCCATCTCTTCTGCTAGAAGAGTTTCTAAATTATCTGCTCTTTCTTGTCAGTCTCCTTTTCTGATTTTTCATCAGGATAAGGCTGTGTTGCGAACTTCATTTAAAATTTTTACCTAAGGTTGTGAATTCTAACAACATTAGTAGAGAAATTGTGGTTCCTTCATTGTGTCCTAATCCTAAGAATTCTAAGGAAAGATCGTTGCATTCTTTGGATGTAGTTAGAGCTTTGAAATTTATGTTGAAGCTACTAAAGATTTCCAAAAGACTTCTAGTCTATTTGTTATCTTTTCTGGTTCTAGGAAAGGTCAGAAGGCTTCTGCCATTTCCTTGGCATCTTGGTTAAAGTCTTTGATTCATCATGCTTATGTTGAGTCGGGTAGAACTCCGCCTCAAAGGATTTCAGCTCATTCGACTAGGTCAGTCTCTACTTCCTGGGCATTTAAGAATGAAGCTTCGGTTGATCAGATTTGCAAAGCAGCAACTTGGTCTTCTTTGCATACTTTTACTAAATTCTACCATTTTGATGTGTTTTCTTCTTCTGAAGCAGTTTTTGGTAGAAAAGTACTTCAGGCAGCTGTTTCAGTTTGATTCTTCTGCTTATAATTTCAGTTTTGTTTTTTTGTTGTTTTTTTTTTCATTATAAGATTTAAACTTTGTTTTGTGTGTGGATTATTTTTCAGCTGAATTGGCTGTCTTTATTTTATCCCTCCCTCTCCAGTGACTCTTGCGTGGAAGATCCACATCTTGGGTATTCATTATCCCATACGTCACTAGCTCATGGACTCTTGCTAATTACATGAAAGAAAACATAATTTATGTAAGAACTTACCTGATAAATTCATTTCTTTCATATTAGCAAGAGTCCATGAGGCCCACCCTTTTTTGTGGTGGTTATGATTTTTTTGTATAAAGCACAATTATTCCAATTCCTTATTTTTTATGCTTTCACACTTTTTTCTTATCACCCCACTTCTTGGCTATTCGTTAAACTGATTTGTGGGTGTGGTGAGGGGTGTATTTATAGGCATTTTAAGGTTTGGGAAACTTTGCCCCTCCTGGTAGGAATGTATATCCCATACGTCACTAGCTCATGGACTCTTGCTAATATGAAAGAAATGAATTTATCAGGTAAGTTCTTACATAAATTATGTTTTTCACCAACCAGCCAGCCCTAGCCTTAGTCAACAGATGCGTTATTTCCCCCACATCGTGGTCAGACCATTCCGTGGTAAAATTAAACATATCATGGACAAACACCCCTCTAACATCATATACAGGGAAATTAGATAACTCCCTCCTTAACAACCCCAGACACAATTAAGAAACTCACTAACACCATTGAAGAATATTTTCAACTAAACATCCCCTCGACAACTAACAAATATACAATCTGGGAAGCACATAAGTGCGTGCTTAGGGGTGAATTAATTAAACTGAAGGCTCATTTCCAAAAACTACACCGACAACAATACAATGAGCTATCAGATACCTTTGCCCCATCTAGACCTGGCCCACAAACTATCCCCAACAGACCCTGTTATACTGAACGATTTACAAAGCGCTAAACAAGCATTAGATGGCTTCCTACAAATAGAGTACCAGACGCTTTGCGCAAAAACTAATAGCATGTTTTATTATGAAAGCAACAGGTCTAGCAAGTTACTAGCAAGAGCCTTGAAAAAAAAAAAGAGATTGAAATCATATATTAACGAACTACAACCACCTAACTGTCCCCATACCCTAAACACCACTAAAGAGATTTTACAATCCTTTCATGACTATTATTCCACCTTATATAATATTCAAAGAGATGCGCCCTCTCAAGGCCCTTCTCCAGATCTGATTTCTTATATCTCCAGTGCGCAATTGCCCAAAATAACACCTGATCAACTAAAAACCCTCAACAATCCCATTACCCAAATTGAACTCCCTCACGGCCATAAAATCACTTAATAATGGGAAAAGCCCAGGACCAGACGGTTTCACTGGAAAGAATTATCACACCTTCTCCTCTCAACTTTCCCCGTATCTTACTCGACTATTCAATGAGATAACAGACACTAATCCATTCCCCCAATCCATGCTAGAAGCACAAGTAAGTAGTAATCCCAAAGCCAGGTAAACGCCCTACAACGCCCGCTAACTTCTGCCCAATCTCCCTTCTAACATAGACATCAAACTTTATGCTAAAATATTGAACACCCATATTAACTCTATACGCCCATCAATCATACATATTAATCAGGCCGGTTTCACTCCTATTAGAGAGGCTAAAGACAATACGACCAAAATCCTATTGTTAATGGAACATGCAGTTAACAACCACATCCCCTCCGTGTTCATCTCCATGGACGCGGAGAGGAAAGCCTTTGATAGGCTAAACTGGCAATTTCTGAAGGAGACACTCACACAATTCGGCTTCGACCCAACTTTCACAGGAAAAATATTCTCCCTTTACAACTGCCCCCAAGCCAAATAAGATTGAATGATACCTGGTCTCAGCCATTTTCAATCACAAATGGTACGAGACAGGGATGCCTCTCTCCCCTATATTATTTATCCTCGCAATGGAGGTTTTGGCATCACACATCAGACACAACACAGACATACAGGGGTTCACAATTGCTCACCAGGAATACAAAGCTACCTTATACGCTGATGATCTCTTTCTCACACTAACACGACCTCATGACTCACTTCCCCCCCCTCATTCAAATACTATAATTATACTGCAACTTTTCATATTTCAAAATAAATATTACCAAATCAGAATTATTCCCACTTGGATTTACAGACAGAGGAAATCACTGTGATACAAACACTCGTACACTTTCGCATACAACCGCGTTCCATAAAAATATCTCGGAGTGTATATTTCCCCCCCATACACAAGTAACACTTGACACCAACTATAAAGTCATAGCCGACTCAATACAAAATATGTTGCGATCCTGGAGCAACAATCCAATCTCATGGTTAGGCAGAATTAACTCAGTCAAAATGATTCTCCTCCCCAAACTGCTATACCTCTTCCAAACCCTACCGATCCCAATCCCCAAATCTGTAATACATAACTTCAAAAATCTTTCATCTCTTATATATGGCAACACAAAAGACCTCGGATAGCTACTGCCACCCTCTATCGCCCTAAGGAGTTGGGTGGCCTCTGGATCCCAAATCTTATCCAATACAGACTGGCTAGTTTCTATACCAGAATAATACACTGGTGCAGACATTCAGTCCACAAAGAATGGGTTCTTTTAGAGCACTCGTTATCGCATACTTCACATCTTGGCAGCAAGTGCTGGTTATCCCCCTCCAAAAGAAATTTAACCTACATGTCTACCAACAATCACTAAAGAAACTTTAAAACTATGGGATGCATCCATAAAACAATATAACCACATCTCAACTGTACCCTCTCCGCTAACACCTCTTTGCGAAAATCCAGATTCTCCAATACCATTCCCCACCCAAATAACTCAAACACCCCCACATTGTAAACTCTTCCCCCTGCCTTGCAGTCATTCAAAATGGGAAAATTAAACCCTTAACCGAACTCGCCCCCATCCTGGACAAAATAGACCATAGAATTGTTTAGATACCATCAACTAACAGACTTCCTTGCCAAACACCCACATAAGCCACAACTTTTCCACTCCCAAACTGGTTTCGAGGGCAGCTGCATATATGACACCCTTCACAAGGGCTTTCTATCTTTTACATACCAATTACTCATGCAGCCGAACAGCATGTCCCTCCCCCTCATTCACACAAAAATGTGAAGCAGAGATTGGCACTACACAAACCCCAAAGGAATGGCAAAAAATCTTCTCCTGCATGACAAAATCTTCTTCATCCATTTACGTAATGGAAATGAACGTTAAGTTACTATATAGATGGTACTACACGCCCCACCGGCTTCACACTATTTTCCCTACACACTCATCAAAATGCTGGAGAGGTTGCCAAAATATTGGCACCCCCTACACACATATGGTGGATGTGCCCAACAGCTCAAACATATTGGGAAGCTATCAGAGTCGAATTCAAAAAAATTCTATCTTTAAGTTTCAAGCTCGACATCTGGTTTTTCATCTTTAATAAATTTATCAAAATAACTTGCAAACTTCGACTAGCTCTACTGACTATCATGACAAACTCAGCAAAAATTCCCAAAAACTGGAAATGTAACACACTTCCATCTATCAAAGTTTGGAGAGAAACAACTACTCAATCTCTCCAACTAGAAAAATACTGTTTTACTCGTAACAGACAAATAGCCGACTACCACTCAATATGCTTTTTGTGGGAGGAATATCTTAATCAGAAATCCCCCACACACAAGACCACCACCCTTATATCCCCCCCCTCAAACTCAAAATCACTGACCGCCCTTAGCTGACGGACCTGACGCTCTCTCTTACTACCTTAAACTGGGACAGAAGGCCATTTCAAGAGCCGGATAATCAACGACACAACAGTTTACACCTCTGCGGGAGCTATATATTTATACATCCATTTGTATTGTTTATTGTATCTTTTCATTTATTTATTGATTTTATTTCTCTCTCATCTAGTTTAAATAACTTTTTAGAAAAACCCCTATTATCCTATTAGGGAAGGTGGGAAGGATGGTAATATAACCTAAAACCTTCTGGTGTATTCCTAAGTACAACAGAGGTAGTGCCTAATGCCTATATAACATAGTTTATATTAATTGTAGAGAAGAGAAGAAGCAATGGCACACTTAATGATTATATTACCTAGTCAATGTAAATGGAAAGGGCGATATGGGTGTTTGCAAAATTAGACCATTGATTAATAAAAATATAATTTTTATTAGGATTGCATTAAAAAATTGGGACCATGCCACCATTAAAACAAGTGTATATTAAGTGTATGATTGTGTTAATTAAAAGAAAAAAAACATGAACAATAACGAGCACTGTTAATCCTCCTAAAAATGGGCAACGTAATATTTGCCTGTAAATCAATACTTGATCAGTACATTTTTGTCTATATACCTATCCTCTAAGAGGGATATAATAATGCCCTAACTAAAAGTTAGATTCCGGCACAAATATAGTTTGTAAAAAATTCGGTACTGTAACGTTATAATTATTAGTTGACAAATAAAAATATAATAGAGATATATGTTGTATGATCACAGGGGTAAGTTATCTTTTAAACAGAGCCGATATTAAGGCTTTTCCACACTGTGTTAAACCATAACAACACTGTATACACAGAGAAGAGTGACAATCTAATGCCCCAAATTCTATCTGTTGTGACTCACGTTACAGTTATCTAGTAACTAGAAAAATAATACTTAGAGTACTGTATATAGATTTTTACATTTAGCGGTTACTTCAATAATCAGCTATCCTACTGTAATGACTTATCAATCAATTTAGAGCGCACCCCCCGTAGGGGAAGTAATTAGCCCAACAATAATTAGTTATCTATATACTAGTAGGATAAAGCTAAGTTTCTAGAGATATTGGCAAATAGGCCAACGTTTTAACCACTAATCTATATTGATTCTATTTTTTAAAATACAATTTAAATTAAGACCGGAGGAGAAGCAGTGCGAACGCCTGACGCGCGTTTCGCATCTGCTTTGTCAAAGGCAACTTGCGCCTTCCAGCTGGCTTCCTTTTAACGGCCTAACGGCCAATCAGATTTCTTCAAACAGTCTGACGTTTTGTTCTCTCTTAGCCAATCGCGATGTGCTCTCTCGAGATAGGCTGATAGCAGAGGGTGTGTGGCAGCCTACAGGGGCGTGTGTGCTTGATTACGTATGTGCACATGCCTCCCTGTCAAAAAGTAAACATAACAATGAAACAGATATGTAATGTTCCAATCATACTTGTGATTGGCAGTGATTTATACCATATGGTTAAGGTACTTACATACTATTGATGTTATTCTGAAAACATGCAAAATAGGATTTAGTCAAAAAATGCCTATTTGCGTGCAAGGTATTGTTAAGGGGAACGGAACTCAAGAACATATTTCATTATATTACAACTCAAAAGAGCATATTCGGCATGTTTGCTTTTAGTGATTAGAGCAATCATTGGTAGCAAAATTAGCTTTTCGGTCACATACAAATACATCAATCATATAATTTATGGTTTTAGTACCATTTTATAATTTGTCCAGTTTGTTATTACGTTTGTCATTTCTCAGTATTGGGAAACTTTCTTATTCTGAAAAACTTCCCTTTGATGGAAAGGGGGATTAGCAAGAATTGTATTCCATAGATTTATCTGTTTTATACATAATTTCTATGAGTTTGCATAATAATTTTTATTGTTTATTTTTGGTTAATGGTCTATCATGTCTGACACCATAAATTTGTGGTGCATGGTTTTTAAAAGTTGATGTCTAGAAAGATCTATTGGATATTTGTATTTCTATACGTTGTTAGTTATAGAGTTAAAGTATTGATTCAGGTGAGGATCCTAATAAGTATCCCATTTATAGGGACCCGTATATATACGGTTGCTGTAGATATACAGTCCTTCTGTCACTGTTTGTATGGTATTATTCATACTATTTGTGTTATTCCCACTCCTCATAAGTATTGTATCATGGGTGTAATAGTTCATAACCCATGATATATTTATTATCCTAAGAAGTTACTATAGGTGATCTGTTCAGTTATGCCCTGGGGACTCATGCATTGTAGTCTAAAAATCCACTTTGTTTCAGCTTTAAGAAGGGCATCTTCAATATTGCCACCTCTAATCCCTAGGGATATCTTCTGTAATATCCAACATCTGAGATCAGGTTTACAGTCGTGTTTGTCTAAGAAATGTCTGGCCACTGTTGTTAATTTTTTGTCTTTTTCTAGATCTTTCCTAGCATTTTTAATGTTGCATATATGCTCTCCTAGGCGTCTCCTGAACACTCTAGTGGACATCCCTACGTATCTCTTTTTGCATTTGCATTCAATACAATAAATTATATTTTTGCTCTTGCAATTGAAGAAATCAGATATGTATATTATTCCCTTGGGGAAAATGTCCATTTGTTGTATGTTGAGCATATATGGGCAAAATTTACATGTGCCGCAGGCATATGTTCCTTTGGTTTTATCCTTCCTTCGAGTGTGTTTGACAAAGTGGCTTCTTGTTATTTTGTCTCTTATGGTTGGTGCTTTTTTCCAACTTATTGAGATTGTCTCTCCCAGATATTTCAAAAGTTCATTGTCCGTTCAGGATTTCTTTTATCTCTTGATGGGCTTCATTAAAGGTACAGATAAAGCGTACTTTATTATCAGAACTGGTCCTTGGCTTCAGTTTCAACAAGTCCAGTCTATCTATATGTAAGGCTCTATGATATGCCTTTTTAAGTACCCTGTTTGGGTATCCTCTGACTTTCAATCTTTCCTTCATATCTTTTGCTTGTTTTTTGAAAGTATCCAAATCCGAGCAATTGCGTCTCAGCCTGAGGAATTCTCCAAACGGGATCGCCATTTTGGTCGATGGATGGTGTGCACTCTCATAGTTCAGGATAGCGTTAGTGGCGGTTTCTTTTCTGTATAGATCTGATTGTACTCTTCCAAACATGTCTCTTGATATCCTCAGATACAGGAATGTTACGCTGCCATACTCAATTTCATATGTCAGACGTAGGTTAAGGTTGTTATTATTTAGTTCTGCAATAAAGTCCTTGAAAAGTGAGACCTCCCCTTTCCAGATTATAAACACATCGTCTATATATCTGAGCCACAGTACCACATTTTCTGCATACTTATCCATGTTTGCCCCATATACAAACTCGCGCTCCCAGCACCCTAGATATATATTGGCATACGTGGGTGCACATGCAGTGCCCATGGCGGTTCCGTGAGTTTGAAGGAAAAACTTGTCGTTAAAGACAAAGAAGTTGTGGCTCAGTATAAATTTAAGGAGTTTCACAATAAACTCGTTCTTTGAGGTGTTATTAGATGCTTCCATCTGCAGTTTAAATAACCTACCTATGCAACCTAAACTTGTTTGTTGAACGGTAAATATACCCACAACTCATTTATGTTGAAAAATTGTACCATGTTTAATATATATGGAATCATTGTTTTTACACTGTTGCATATGTAACTGTTTCTATTCTGCATTGTATGCAACGATTATATGTTATTTAATAAAGCTTTTGAAAACCCCCCCAAAAAAAAACAAAAAAACTAACTCTTCACTTTAATTAAATTAATTCCCTAAATTAAAATAAATTAATTACAATTAAATACAATTAAATAAAATTAACTAAAGTACAAAAAAAACCAACACTAAATTACAAAAAATAATAAAATAATTACAAGAATTTTAAACTAATTACACCTACTCTAATCCCCCTAATAAAATAAAAAAGCCCCCCAAAATAAAAAAAAATCCCTACTCTATACTAAATTAAAAAAAAAGGGATTTTTGCAGGGCATTGCCCCAAAGTATTCAGCTCTTTTACCTGTAAAAAAAAATACAATACCCCCCAACAGTAAAAACCCACCACCCACACACCCAACCCTACTCTAAAACCCACCCAATCCCCCCTTAATAAAACCTAACACTACCCCCTGAAGATCACCCTACCTTAAGACGTCTTCACCCAACCAGACAGAAGTAGTCCTCCAGACGGTCCGAAGTCTTCATCCTATCCGGGCAGAAGAGGTCCTCCAGACGGCTAGAAGTCTTCATCCAGGCGGCATCTTCTATCTTCATCCATCCGGAGCGGAGGGGGTCCCATCTTCAAGCCAGCCGATGCGGAGCATCCCTTCCAGGCCAACGACTACCCGACGAATGAATATTCCTTTAAATAACGTCATCCAAGATGGCGTCCCTTGAATTCCGATTGGCTGATAGAATTCTATCAGCCAATCGGAATTAAGGTAGGAAAAATCCTATTGGCTGATGCAATCAGCCAATAGATTGAAGTTCAATCCTATTGGCTGATCCAATCAGCCAATAGGATTGAGCTTGCATTCTATTGGCTGATTGGAACAGCCAATAGAATGCAAGCTCTTGCATCAGCCAATAGGATTTTTCCTACCTTAATTCCGATTGGCTGATAGAATTTAATCAGCCAAACTGAATTCAAGGGATGCCATCTTGGATGACGTCATTTAAAGAAATAGCTATTCATTGGGTAGTCGTCGGCCTGGAAGGATGCTCCGCGTCGGCTGGCTTGAAGATGGACCCGCTCCGCTCCGGATGGATGAAGATAGAAGATGCCGCCTGGATGAAGACTTCTGCCCATCTGGAGATCCTCTTCTGCCTGGATCGGATGAAGACTTCTGGCCGTCTGGAGGACCACTTCTGCCCGGTTGGGTGAAGACGTCTCAAGGTAGGGTGATCTTCAAGGGGTTAGTGTTAGGTTTTATTAAGGGGGGATTGGGTGGGTTTTAGAGTAGGGTTGGGTGTGTGGGTGGTGGGTTTTAATGTTGGGGGGGGTTATTGTATTTTTTTTTTACAGGTAAAAGAGCTGATTACTTTGGGGCAATGCCCCGCAAAAAGCCCTTTTAAGGGCTATTTGTAATTTAGAATAGGGTAGGAAATTTTATTATTTTGGGGGCTTTTTTATTTTATTAGGGGGATTAGAGTAGGTGTAATTAGTTTAAAATTCTTGTAATTATTTTATTATTTTCTGTAATTTCGTGATTTTTTTTGTACTTCAGTTAATTTTATTTAATTGTATTTAATTGTAATTAATTTATTTTAATTTAGGGAATTAATTTAATTATAGTGTAGTGTTAGGTGTAATTGTAACTTAGGTTAGGTTTTATTTTACAGGTAAATTTGTATTTATTTTAGCTAGGTAGTTATTAAATAGTTAATAACTATTTAATAACTATTGTACCTAGTTAAAATAAATACAAAGTTGCCTGTAAAATAAAAATAAATCCTAAGCTAGCTACAATGTAACTATTAATTATATTGTAGCTATCTTAGGGTTTATTTTATAGGTAAGTATTTAGTTTTAAATAAGTATAATTTATTTCATGATAGGAATATTTATTTAGATTAAATTAAATTATAATTAAGTTAGGGGGGTTAGGGTTAGACTTAGATTTAGGGGTTAATAAATTTAATATAGTGGCGGCGACATTGGGGGGCGGGAGATTAGGGGTTAATAAATTTAATGTAGGTGTCGGTGGTGTAGGGGGGGCAGATTAGGGGTCAATAAATTTAATGTAGGTGGCAGCGGTGTGGGGGGGCAGATTAGGGGTTAATAAATTTAATATAGGTGGCGGTGGTATAGGGGGGTCAGATTAGGGGTTAATAAATTTAATGTAGGTGGCGGCGTGGTCTGTGAGCGGCGGTTTAGGGGTTAAACATTTTATTTAGTTGCGGCGGGGTCCGGGAGCGCCGGTTTAGGGGTTAATAAGTATAATGTAGGTGTAGGAGGTGTAGGGGGGCAGATTAGGGGTTAATATGTATAATGTAGGTGGCAGTTGG
Organism: Bombina bombina; assembly: GCF_027579735.1. Classification (NCBI taxonomy): domain Eukaryota; kingdom Metazoa; phylum Chordata; class Amphibia; order Anura; family Bombinatoridae; genus Bombina; species Bombina bombina. Next base: position 223,723,153 of record NC_069507.1, read on the forward strand.
CTCAGGGAGTGGCGGTTTAGGGGTTAAACACTTTATTAGAGTTGCGGTGGGCTCCAGGAGCGGCGGTTTAGGGGTTAATAACTTTATTTAGGTGCGGTGGGCTCCGGGAGCGTCAGTATAGGGGGTAAAACAGTATAGTATAGTGTGGGTGCTTAGTGACAGGGTACCAAGAAAGCTGCGAATAAGCCGAAGAGCAGCGAGATCGATGACTGTTAGTTAACAACAGTCCGCTGCTCATCGCTCCGTACTTGGTGCGCGGCTTTTTGACAGCTTTCTTGATAATTTTGGAGAACATATTCAGGTCCGCGGCAGCGATGTTAGGCGATCTTAGGCGAGCGTATTGGAGCCGGCGAATGCAGGAAAGTAAACGGCTTGATAAGTAGTATATTGTAAACCTTCTTTTTTACAGAGTCTTGATGACAGTATATTGTAAACCTTTTTTACAGAGTCTTAATGACAGTATATTGTAAACCTTCTTTTTTACACTCTTAATGACAGTATATTGCAAACCTTCTTTTTTACAGAGTCTTAATGACAATATATTGCAAACCTTCTTTTTTACAGAGTCTTAATGACAGTATATTGTAAACCTTCTTTTTTAGAGTCTTAATGACAGTATATTGTAAACCTTCTTTTTTACAGTCTTGATGACAATATATTGTAAACATTCTTTTTTACAGAGCCTTACTGACGGTATATTGCAAACCTTCTTTTTTACAGGGTCTTAATGACAGTATATTGTAATCCTTCTTTTTTACAGGGTCTTAATGACAGTATATTGCAAACCTTCTTTTTTACAGAGTCTTAATGACAGTATATTGTAAACCTTCTTTTTTACAGAGTCTTAATGACAATATATTGTAAACCTTCTTTTTTACAGAGTCTTAATGACAATATATTGCAAACCTTTTTTACAGAGTCTTAATGACAGTATATTGCAAACCTTCTTTTTTACACAGCCTTAATGACAGTATATTGTAATCATTCTTTTTTACAGAGTCTTAATGACAATATATTGCAAACCTTCTTTTTTACAGAGTCTTAATGACAATATATTGTAAACCTTCTTTTTTACAGTCTTAATGACAGTATATTGCAAACCTTCTTTTTACAGTCTTAATGACAGTATATTGTAAGCCTTCTTTTTTACACTCTTAATGACAGTATATTGTAAACCTTCTTTTTTACAGAGTCTTAATGACAGTATATTGTAAACCTTCTTTTTTACAGAGTCTTAATGACAGTATATTGTAAACCTTCTTTTTTACAGAGTCTTAATGACATTATATTGTAAACCTTCTTTTTTACAGTCTTAATGACAGTATATTGCAAACCTTCTTTTTTACAGAGTCTTAATGACAGTATATTGTAAACCTTCTTTTTTACAGAGTCTTAATGACAGTATATTATAAACCTTCCTTTTTACAGAGCCTTAATGACAGTATATTGCAAACCTTCTTTTTACAGAGTCTTATTGACAGTATATTGCAAACCTTCTTTTTTACAGAGTCTTAATGACAGTATATTGTAATCCTTCTTTTTTATAGTCTTAATGACAGTATATTGTAAACCTTCTTTTTTATAGTCTTAATGACAGTATATTGTAAACCTTCTTTTTTACAGTCTTAATGATAGTATATTGTAATCCTTCTTTTTTACAGAGTATTAATGACAGTATATTGCAAACCTTCTTTTTTACAGTCTTAATGACAGTATATTGTAAACCTTCTTTTTTACAGAGCCTTAATGACAGTATATTGTAAACATTTTTTTTACAGAGCCTTAATGACAATATATTGTAAACCTTCTTTTTTACAGAGTCTTAATGACAGTATATTGCAAACCTTCTTTTTTACAGTCTTAATGACAGTATATTGCAAACCTTCTTTTTTACAGAGTCTTAATGACAGTATATTGTAAACCTTCTTTTTTACAGAGCCTTAATGACAGTATATTGTAAACCTTCTTTTTTACAGAGTCTTAATGACATTATATTGTAAACCTTCTTTTTTACAGTCTTAATGACAGTATATTGCAAACCTTCTTTTTTACAGAGTCTTAATGACAGTATATTGTAAACCTTCTTTTTTACAGAGTCTTAATGACAGTATATTATAAACCTTCCTTTTTACAGAGCCTTAATGACAGTATATTGCAAACCTTCTTTTTACAGAGTCTTAATGACAGTATATTGCAAACCTTCTTTTTTACAGAGTCTTAATGACAGTATATTGTAATCCTTCTTTTTTATAGTCTTAATGACAGTATATTGTAAACCTTCTTTTTTACAGTCTTAATTATAGTATATTGTAATCCTTCTTTTTTACAGAGTATTAATGACAGTATATTGCAAACCTTCTTTTTTACAGTCTTAATGACAGTATATTGTAAACCTTCTTTTTTACAGAGCCTTAATGACAGTATATTGTAAACATTTTTTTTTACAGAGCCTTAATGACAATATATTGTAAACCTTCTTTTTTACAGAGTCTTAATGACGATATATTGCAAACCTTCTTTTTTACAGTCTTAATGACAGTATATTGCAAACCTTCTTTTCTTTTTTACAGAGTCTTAATGACAGTATATTGTAAACCTTCTTTTTTACAGAGCCTTAATGACAGTATATTGTAATCCTTCTTTTTTACAGTCTTAATGACAATATATTGTAAACCTTCTTTTTTACAGTCTTAATGACAGTATATTGTAATCCTTCTTTTTTATAGTCTTAATGACAGTATATTGTAAACCTTCTTTTTTACAGTCTTAATTATAGTATATTGTAATCCTTCTTTTTTACAGAGTATTAATGACAGTATATTGCAAACCTTCTTTTTTACAGTCTTAATGACAGTATATTGTAAACCTTCTTTTTTACAGAGCCTTAATGACAGTATATTGTAAACATTTTTTTTACAGAGCCTTAATGACAATATATTGTAAACCTTCTTTTTTACAGAGTCTTAATGACGATATATTGCAAACCTTCTTTTTTACAGTCTTAATGACAGTATATTGCAAACCTTCTTTTCTTTTTTACAGAGTCTTAATGACAGTATATTGTAAACCTTCTTTTTTACAGAGCCTTAATGACAGTATATTGTAATCCTTCTTTTTTACAGTCTTAATGACAATATATTGTAAACCTTCTTTTTTACAGTCTTAATGACAGTATATTGCAAACCTTATTTTTTACACTCTTAATGACAGTATATTGTAAACCTTCTTTTTTACAGAGTCTTAATGACAGTATATTGTAAACCTTCTTTTTTACAGAGCCGTAATGACAGTATATTGTAAACCTTCTTTTTTACAGAGTCTTAATGACATTATATTGTAAACCTTCTTTTTTACAGTCTTAATGACAGTATATTGCAAACCTTCTTTTTTACAGAGTCTTAATGACAGTATATTGTAAACCTTCTTTTTTACAGAGTCTTAATGACAGTATATTATAAACATTCCTTTTTACAGAGACTTAATGACAGTATATTGCAAACCTTCTTTTTACAGAGTCTTAATGACAGTATATTGCAAACCTTCTTTTTTACAGAGTCTTAATGACAGTATATTGTAATCCTTCTTTTTTATAGTCTTAATGACAGTATATTGTAAACCTTCTTTTTTACAGTCTTAATTATAGTATATTGTAATCCTTCTTTTTTACAGAGTATTAATGACAGTATATTGCAAACCTTCTTTTTTACAGTCTTAATGACAGTATATTGTAAACATTTTTTTTACAGAGCCTTAATGACAATATATTGTAAACCTTCTTTTTTACAGAGTCTTAATGACGATATATTGCAAACCTTCTTTTTTACAGTCTTAATGACAGTATATTGCAAACCTTCTTTTCTTTTTTACAGAGTCTTAATGACAGTATATTGTAAACCTTCTTTTTTACAGAGCCTTAATGACAGTATATTGTAATCCTTCTTTTTTACAGTCTTAATGACAATATATTGTAAACCTTCTTTTTTACAGTCTTAATGACAGTATATTGCAAACCTTCTTTTTTACACTCTTAATGACAGTATATTTAATTTGTAAACCTTCTTTTTTACACTCTTAGTGACAGTATATTGTAAACCTTCTTTTTTACAGAGTCTTAATGACAGTATATTGTAACCCTTCTTTTTTACAGAGCCTTAATGACGGTATATTGTAAACATTTTTTTTTACAGAGCCTTAATGACAGTATATTGCAAACCTTCTTTTTTACAAAGTCTTAATGACAGTATATTGTAATCCTTCTTTTTTACAGAGTCTTAATGACAGTATATTGCAAATCTTCTTTTTTACAGAGTCTTAATGACGGTATATTGTAAACCTTCTTTTTTTACAGAGCCTTAATGACAGTATATTGTAAACATTTTTTTTTACAGAGCCTTAATGACAATATATTGTAAACCTTCTTTTTTACCGAGTCTTAATGACAATATATTGCAAACCTTCTTTTTTACAGAGCCTTAATGACAGTATATTGTAATCCTTCTTTTTTACAGAGTCTTAATGACAATATATTGTAAACCTTCTTTTTTACAGTCTTAATGACAGTATATTGCAAACCTTCTTTTTACAGTCTTAATGACAGTATATTGTAATCCTTCTTTTTTACAGTCTTAATGACAGTATATTGTAATCCTTCTTTTTTACAGAGTCTTAATGACAGTATATTGTAAACCTTCTTTTTTACAGTCTTAATGACAGTATATTGTAAACCTTCTTTTTTACAAAGTCTTAATGACAGTATATTGCAAACCTTCTTTTTTACAGAGTCTTAATGACAGTATATTGCAATCCTTCTTTTTTACAGGGTCTTAATGACAGTATATTGCAAACCTTCTTTTTTACAGGGTCTTAATGACAGTATATTGCAAACCTTCTTTTTTACAGGGTCTTAATAACAGTATATTGTAAACCTTCTTTTTTACAGAGTCTTAATGACAGTATATTGTAAACCTTCTTTTTTACAGGGTCTTAATGACAGTATATTGTAATCCTTCTTTTTTACAGGGTCTTAATGACAGTATATTGCAAACCTTCTTTTTTACAGTCTTAATGACAGTATATTGTAAACCTTCTTTTTTACAGAGTCTTAATGACAGTATATTGTAATCCTTCTTTTTTACAGAGCCTTAATGACAGTATATTGCAAACCTTCTTTTTTACACTCTTAATGACAGTATATTGTAAACCTTCTTTTTTACAGTCTTAATGACAGTATATTGTAAACCTTCTTTTTTACAGAGTCTTAATGACAGTATATTGTAAACCTTCTTTTTTACAGAGTCTTAATGACAGTATATTGTAAACTTTCTTTTTTTACACTCTTAATGGCAGTATATTGTAAGCCTTCTTTTTTACACTCTTAATGACAGTATATTGTAAACCTTCTTTTTTACACTCTTAATGACAGTATATTGTAAACCTTCTTTTTTTACAGAGTCTTAATGACAGTATATTGCAAACCTTCTTTTTTACAGAGTCTTAATGACAGTATATTGTAAACCTTTTTTTTACAGAGTCTTAATGACAGTTTATTGTAAACCTTCTTTTTTACACTCTTAATGACAGTATATTGCAAACCTTCTTTTTTACAGAGTCTTAATGACAGTATATTGTAAGCCTTCTTTTTTACACTCTTAATGACAGTATATTGAAAACCTTCTTTTTTACAGAACCTTAATGACAGTTTATTGTAAACCTTTTTTTTACAGGGTCTTAATGACAGTATATTGTAAACCTTCTTCTTTACAGTCTTAAAGGGACAGTATACACTCATTTTCATATAACTGCATATAATAGATACTACTATAAAGCATAAGATGCACAGATACGGATATAAAAATCCAGTATAAAATGGTTTAAAAACATTAGAAGCTTTCAGTTTAGCTCTGTTGAAGGGGTAGTTGGAAAGCCCACTGCAAGTGGGAAATAAGACACTCCCCCCCCCCCTCCCCCTTCTTTTGCATATGAAAAGACCCTTTACACAAACAGGAGCAAGCTGGAGAAGGTAGCTGACGGTATTCAAATAAAACTTTGGGGCTTGGATAGGAGTCTGAAAATCAGAGCAATGTTCTTTAAAAATAAGCAAAATTATACATTTAAAAAAACAAAAAAAAAACTTTATGGGCTTTATAAATAGATCATCTACAAAACATTTATGCAAAGAAAAAATGAGTGTATAATGGCCCTTTAATGACAGTATATTGTAAACCTTCTTTTTTACAGAGTCTTCATGACAGTATATTGTAAACCTTCTTTTTTAAAGAGTCTTAATGACAGTATATTTTAAACCTTTTTTTTACAGAGTCTTAATGACAGTTTATTGTAAACCTTCTTTTTTACACTCTTAATGACAGTATATTGCAAACCTTCTTTTTTACAGAGTCTTAATGACAGTATATTGTAAACCTTCTTTTTTACACTCTTAATGACAGTATATTGTAAACCTTCTTTTTTACAGAGTCTTAATGACAGTATATTGTAAACCTTCTTTTTTACACTCTTAATGACAGTATATTGCAAACCTTCTTTTTTACAGAACCTTAATGACAGTTTATTGTAAACCTTTTTTTTACAGGGTCTTAATGACAGTATATTGTAAACCTTCTTCTTTACAGTCTTAAAGGGACAGTATACACTCATTTTCATATAACTGCATATAATAGATACTACTATAAAGCATAAGATGCACAGATACGGATATAAAAATCCAGTATAAAATGGTTTAAAAACATTAGAAGCTTTCAGTTTAGCTCTGTTGAAGAGGTAGTTGGAAAGCCCACTGCAAGTGGGAAATAAGACACTCCCCCCCTCCCCCTTCTTTTGCATATGAAAAGACCCTTTACACAAACAGGAGCAAGCTGGAGAAGGTAGCTGACGGTATTCAAATAAAACGTTGGGGCTTGGATAGGAGTCTGAAAATCAGAGCAATGTTCTTTAAAAATAAGCAAAATTATACATTTAAAAAAACAAAAAAAAAACTTTATGGGCTTTATAAATAGATCATCTACAAAACATTTATGCAAAGAAAAAATGAGTGTATAATGGCCCTTTAATGACAGTATATTGTAAACCTTCTTTTTTACAGAGTCTTCATGACAGTATATTGTAAACCTTCTTTTTTAAAGAGTCTTAATGACAATATATTGTAAACCTTCTTTTTTAAAGAGTCTTAATGACAATATATTGTAAACCTTTTTTTTACAGAGTCTTAATGACAATATATTGTAATCCTTCTTTTTTACAGAGCCTTAATGACAATATATTGTAAACCTTCTTTTTTACAGAGTCTTAATGACGATATATTGCAAACCTTCTTTTTTACAGTCTTAATGACAGTATATTGCAAACCTTCTTTTCTTTTTTACAGAGTCTTAATGACAGTATATTGTAAACCTTCTTTTTTACAGAGCCTTAATGACAGTATATTGTAATCCTTCTTTTTTACAGTCTTAATGACAATATATTGTAAACCTTCTTTTTTACAGTCTTAATGACAGTATATTGCAAACCTTCTTTTTTACACTCTTAATGACAGTATATTTAATTTGTAAACCTTCTTTTTTACACTCTTAGTGACAGTATATTGTAAACCTTCTTTTTTACAGAGTCTTAATGACAGTATATTGTAACCCTTCTTTTTTACAGAGCCTTAATGACGGTATATTGTAAACATTTTTTTTTACAGAGCCTTAATGACAGTATATTGCAAACCTTCTTTTTTACAGAGTCTTAATGACAGTATATTGTAAACCTTCTTTTTTACAGAGTCTTAATGACAGTATATTGTAAACCTTCTTTTTTACAGAGCCGTAATGACAGTATATTGTAAACCTTCTTTTTTACAGAGTCTTAATGACAGTATATTATAAACCTTCCTTTTTACAGAGCCTTAATGACAGTATATTGCAAACCTTCTTTTTACAGAGTCTTAATGACAGTATATTGCAAACCTTCTTTTTTACAGAGTCTTAATGACAGTATATTGTAATCCTTCTTTTTTATAGTCTTAATGACAGTATATTGTAAACCTTCTTTTTTACAGTCTTAATTATAGTATATTGTAATCCTTCTTTTTTACAGAGTATTAATGACAGTATATTGCAAACCTTCTTTTTTACAGTCTTAATGACAGTATATTGTAAACATTTTTTTTACAGAGCCTTAATGACAATATATTGTAAACCTTCTTTTTTACAGAGTCTTAATGACGATATATTGCAAACCTTCTTTTTTACAGTCTTAATGACAGTATATTGCAAACCTTCTTTTCTTTTTTACAGAGTCTTAATGACAGTATATTGTAAACCTTCTTTTTTACAGAGCCTTAATGACAGTATATTGTAATCCTTCTTTTTTACAGTCTTAATGACAATATATTGTAAACCTTCTTTTTTACAGTCTTAATGACAGTATATTGCAAACCTTCTTTTTTACACTCTTAATGACAGTATATTTAATTTGTAAACCTTCTTTTTTTACACTCTTAGTGACAGTATATTGTAAACCTTCTTTTTTACAGAGTCTTAATGACAGTATATTGTAACCCTTCTTTTTTACAGAGCCTTAATGACGGTATATTGTAAACATTTTTTTTTACAGAGCCTTAATGACAGTATATTGCAAACCTTCTTTTTTACAGAGTCTTAATGACAGTATATTGTAATCCTTCTTTTTTACAGAGTCTTAATGACAGTATATTGCAAATCTTCTTTTTTACAGAGTCTTAATGACGGTATATTGTAAACCTTCTTTTTTTACAGAGCCTTAATGACAGTATATTGTAAACATTTTTTTTTACAGAGCCTTAATGACAATATATTGTAAACCTTCTTTTTTACCGAGTCTTAATGACAATATATTGCAAACCTTCTTTTTTACAGAGCCTTAATGACAGTATATTGTAATCCTTCTTTTTTACAGAGTCTTAATGACAATATATTGTAAACCTTCTTTTTTACAGTCTTAATGACAGTATATTGCAAACCTTCTTTTTACAGTCTTAATGACAGTATATTGTAATCCTTCTTTTTTACAGTCTTAATGACAGTATATTGTAATCCTTCTTTTTTACAGAGTCTTAATGACAGTATATTGTAAACCTTCTTTTTTACAGTCTTAATGACAGTATATTGTAAACCTTCTTTTTTACAAAGTCTTAATGACAGTATATTGCAAACCTTCTTTTTTACAGAGTCTTAATGACAGTATATTGCAATCCTTCTTTTTTACAGGGTATTAATGACAGTATATTGCCAACCTTCTTTTTTACAGGGTCTTAATGACAGTATATTGCAAACCTTCTTTTTTACAGGGTCTTAATAACAGTATATTGTAAACCTTCTTTTTTACAGAGTCTTAATGACAGTATATTGTAAACCTTCTTTTTTACAGGGTCTTAATGACAGTATATTGTAATCCTTCTTTTTTACAGGGTCTTAATGACAGTATATTGCAAACCTTCTTTTTTACAGTCTTAATGACAGTATATTGTAAACCTTCTTTTTTACAGAGTCTTAATGACAGTATATTGTAATCCTTCTTTTTTACAGAGCCTTAATGACAGTATATTGCAAACCTTCTTTTTTACACTCTTAATGACAGTATATTGTAAACCTTCTTTTTTACAGTCTTAATGACAGTATATTGTAAACCTTCTTTTTTACAGAGTCTTAATGACAGTATATTGTAAACCTTCTTTTTTACAGAGTCTTAATGACAGTATATTGTAAACTTTCTTTTTTACACTCTTAATGGCAGTATATTGTAAGCCTTCTTTTTTACACTCTTAATGACAGTATATTGTAAACCTTCTTTTTTACACTCTTAATGGCAGTATATTGTAAACCTTCTTTTTTTACAGAGTCTTAATGACAGTATATTGCAAACCTTCTTTTTTACAGAGTCTTAATGACAGTATATTGTAAACCTTTTTTTACAGAGTCTTAATGACAGTTTATTGTAAACCTTCTTTTTTACACTCTTAATGACAGTATATTGCAAACCTTCTTTTTTACAGAGTCTTAATGACAGTATATTGTAAGCCTTCTTTTTTACACTCTTAATGACAGTATATTGAAAACCTTCTTTTTTACAGAACCTTAATGACAGTTTATTGTAAACCTTTTTTTTACAGGGTCTTAATGACAGTATATTGTAAACCTTCTTCTTTACAGTCTTAAAGGGACAGTATACACTCATTTTCATATAACTGCATATAATAGATACTACTATAAAGCATAAGATGCACAGATACGGATATAAAAATCCAGTATAAAATGGTTTAAAAACATTAGAAGCTTTCAGTTTAGCTCTGTTGAAGGGGTAGTTGGAAAGCCCACTGCAAGTGGGAAATAAGACACTCCCCCCCCCCTCCCCCTTCTTTTGCATATGAAAAGACCCTTTACACAAACAGGAGCAAGCTGGAGAAGGTAGCTGACGGTATTCAAATAAAACTTTGGGGCTTGGATAGGAGTCTGAAAATCAGAGCAATGTTCTTTAAAAATAAGCAAAATTATACATTTAAAAAAACAAAAAAAAAACTTTATGGGCTTTATAAATAGATCATCTACAAAACATTTATGCAAAGAAAAAATGAGTGTATAATGGCCCTTTAATGACAGTATATTGTAAACCTTCTTTTTTACAGAGTCTTCATGACAGTATATTGTAAACCTTCTTTTTTAAAGAGTCTTAATGACAGTATATTTTAAACCTTTTTTTTTACAGAGTCTTAATGACAGTTTATTGTAAACCTTCTTTTTTACACTCTTAATGACAGTATATTGCAAACCTTCTTTTTTACAGAGTCTTAATGACAGTATATTGTAAACCTTCTTTTTTACACTCTTAATGACAGTATATTGTAAACCTTCTTTTTTACAGAGTCTTAATGACAGTATATTGTAAACCTTCTTTTTTACACTCTTAATGACAGTATATTGCAAACCTTCTTTTTTACAGAACCTTAATGACAGTTTATTGTAAACCTTTTTTTTACAGGGTCTTAATGACAGTATATTGTAAACCTTCTTCTTTACAGTCTTAAAGGGACAGTATACACTCATTTTCATATAACTGCATATAATAGATACTACTATAAAGCATAAGATGCACAGATACGGATATAAAAATCCAGTATAAAATGGTTTAAAAACATTAGAAGCTTTCAGTTTAGCTCTGTTGAAGAGGTAGTTGGAAAGCCCACTGCAAGTGGGAAATAAGACACTCCCCCCCCTCCCCCTTCTTTTGCATATGAAAAGACCCTTTACACAAACAGGAGCAAGCTGGAGAAGGTAGCTGACGGTATTCAAATAAAACGTTGGGGCTTGGATAGGAGTCTGAAAATCAGAGCAATGTTCTTTAAAAATAAGCAAAATTATACATTTAAAAAAACAAAAAAAAAACTTTATGGGCTTTATAAATAGATCATCTACAAAACATTTATGCAAAGAAAAAATGAGTGTATAATGGCCCTTTAATGACAGTATATTGTAAACCTTCTTTTTTACAGAGTCTTCATGACAGTATATTGTAAACCTTCTTTTTTAAAGAGTCTTAATGACAATATATTGTAAACCTTCTTTTTTAAAGAGTCTTAATGACAATATATTGTAAACCTTTTTTTTACAGAGTCTTAATGACAATATATTGTAATCCTTCTTTTTTACAGAGCCTTAATGACAATATATTGTAAACCTTCTTTTTTACAGAGTCTTAATGACGATATATTGCAAACCTTCTTTTTTACAGTCTTAATGACAGTATATTGCAAACCTTCTTTTCTTTTTTACAGAGTCTTAATGACAGTATATTGTAAACCTTCTTTTTTACAGAGCCTTAATGACAGTATATTGTAATCCTTCTTTTTTACAGTCTTAATGACAATATATTGTAAACCTTCTTTTTTACAGTCTTAATGACAGTATATTGCAAACCTTCTTTTTTACACTCTTAATGACAGTATATTTAATTTGTAAACCTTCTTTTTTACACTCTTAGTGACAGTATATTGTAAACCTTCTTTTTTACAGAGTCTTAATGACAGTATATTGTAACCCTTCTTTTTTACAGAGCCTTAATGACGGTATATTGTAAACATTTTTTTTTACAGAGCCTTAATGACAGTATATTGCAAACCTTCTTTTTTACAGAGTCTTAATGACAGTATATTCCAAACCTTCTTTTTTACAGAGTCTTAATGACGGTATATTGTAAACCTTCTTTTTTTACAGAGCCTTAATGACAGTATATTGTAAACATTTTTTTTTACAGAGCCTTAATGACAATATATTGTAAACCTTCTTTTTTACAGAGTCTTAATGACAATATATTGCAAACCTTCTTTTTTACAGAGCCTTAATGACAGTATATTGTAATCCTTCTTTTTTACAGAGTCTTAATGACAATATATTGTAAACCTTCTTTTTTACAGTCTTAATGACAGTATATTGCAAACCTTCTTTTTACAGTCTTAATGACAGTATATTGTAATCCTTCTTTTTTACAGTCTTAATGACAGTATATTGTAATCCTTCTTTTTTACAGAGTCTTAATGACAGTATATTGTAAACCTTCTTTTTTACAGTCTTAATGACAGTATATTGTAAACCTTCTTTTTTACAGAGTCTTAATGACAGTATATTGTAAACCTTCTTTTTTTACAGAGTCTTAATGACAGTATATTGCAAACCTTCTTTTTTACAGAGTCTTAATGACAGTATATTGCAATCCTTCTTTTTTACAGGGTCTTAATGACAGTATATTGCAAACCTTCTTTTTTACAGGGTCTTAATGACAGTATATTGCAAACCTTCTTTTTTACAGGGTCTTAATAACAGTATATTGTAAACCTTCTTTTTTACAGAGTCTTAATGACAGTATATTGTAAACCTTCTTTTTTTACAGGGTCTTAATGACAGTATATTGTAATCCTTCTTTTTTACAGGGTCTTAATGACAGTATATTGCAAACCTTCTTTTTTACAGTCTTAATGACAGTATATTGTAAACCTTCTTTTTTACAGAGTCTTAATGACAGTATATTGTAATCCTTCTTTTTTACAGAGCCTTAATGACAGTATATTGCAAACCTTCTTTTTTACACTCTTAATGACAGTATATTGTAAACCTTCTTTTTTACAGTCTTAATGACAGTATATTGTAAACCTTCTTTTTTACAGTCTTAATGACAGTATATTGTAAACTTTCTTTTTTACACTCTTAATGGCAGTATATTGTAAGCCTTCTTTTTTACACTCTTAATGACAGTATATTGTAAACCTTCTTTTTTACACTCTTAATGGCAGTATATTGTAAACCTTCTTTTTTTACAGAGTCTTAATGACAGTATATTGCAAACCTTCTTTTTTACAGAGTCTTAATGACAGTATATTGTAAACCTTTTTTTACAGAGTCTTAATGACAGTTTATTGTAAACCTTCTTTTTTACACTCTTAATGACAGTATATTGCAAACCTTCTTTTTTACAGAGTCTTAATGACAGTATATTGTAAGCCTTCTTTTTTATACTCTTAATGACAGTATATTGAAAACCTTCTTTTTTACAGAACCTTAATGACAGTTTATTGTAAACCTTTTTTTTACAGGGTCTTAATGACAGTATATTGTAAACCTTCTTCTTTACAGTCTTAAAGGAACAGTATACACTCATTTTCATATAACTGCATATAATAGATACTACTATAAAGCATAAGATGCACAGATACGGATATAAAAATCCAGTATAAAATGGTTTAAAAACATTAGAAGCTTTCAGTTTAGCTCTGTTGAAGGGGTAGTTGGAAAGCCCACTGCAAGTGGGAAATAAGACACTCCCCCCCCCTCCCCCTTCTTTTGCATATGAAAAGACCCTTTACACAAACAGGAGCAAGCTGGAGAAGGTAGCTGACGGTATTCAAATAAAACTTTGGGGCTTGGATAGGAGTCTGAAAATCAGAGCAATGTTCTTTAAAAATAAGCAAAATTATACATTTAAAAAAACAAAAAAAAAACTTTATGGGCTTTATAAATAGATCATCTACAAAACATTTATGCAAAGAAAAAATGAGTGTATAATGGCCCTTTAATGACAGTATATTGTAAACCTTCTTTTTTACAGAGTCTTCATGACAGTATATTGTAAACCTTCTTTTTTAAAGAGTCTTAATGACAGTATATTTTAAACCTTTTTTTTTACACTCTTAATGACAGTATATTGCAAACCTTCTTTTTTACAGAGTCTTAATGACAGTATATTGTAAACCTTCTTTTTTACGGAGTCTTAATGACAGTATATTGTAAACCTTCTTTTTTACAGGGTCTTAATGACAGTATATTGTAATCCTTCTTTTTTACAGGGTCTTAATGACAGTATATTGCAAACCTTCTTTTTTACAGAGTCTTAATGACAGTATATTGTAAACCTTCTTTTTTACAGAGTCTTAATGACAGTATATTGTAATCCTTCTTTTTACAGAGCCTTAATGACAGTATATTGCAAACCTTCTTTTTTACACTCTTAATGACAGTATATTGCAAACCTTCTTTTTTACAGAGTCTTAATGACAGTATATTGCAAACCTTCTTTTTTACACTCTTAATGACAGTATATTGTAAACCTTCTTTTTTACACTCTTAATGACAGTATATTGCAATCCTTCTTTTTTACAGGGTCTTAATGACAGTATATTGCAAACCTTCTTTTTTACAGGGTCTTAATGACAGTATATTGCAAACCTTCTTTTTTACAGGGTCTTAATAACAGTATATTGTAAACCTTCTTTTTTACAGAGTCTTAATGACAGTATATTGTAAACCTTCTTTTTTACAGGGTCTTAATGACAGTATATTGTAATCCTTCTTTTTTACAGGGTCTTAATGACAGTATATTGCAAACCTTCTTTTTTACAGTCTTAATGACAGTATATTGTAAACCTTCTTTTTTACAGAGTCTTAATGACAGTATATTGTAATCCTTCTTTTTTACAGAGCCTTAATGACAGTATATTGCAAACCTTCTTTTTTACACTCTTAATGACAGTATATTGTAAACCTTCTTTTTTACAGTCTTAATGACAGTATATTGTAAACCTTCTTTTTTACAGAGTCTTAATGACAGTATATTGTAAACCTTCTTTTTTACAGTCTTAATGACAGTATATTGTAAACTTTCTTTTTTACACTCTTAATGGCAGTATATTGTAAGCCTTCTTTTTTACACTCTTAATGACAGTATATTGTAAACCTTCTTTTTTACACTCTTAATGGCAGTATATTGTAAACCTTCTTTTTTTACAGAGTCTTAATGACAGTATATTGCAAACCTTCTTTTTTACAGAGTCTTAATGACAGTATATTGTAAACCTTTTTTTACAGAGTCTTAATGACAGTTTATTGTAAACCTTCTTTTTTACACTCTTAATGACAGTATATTGCAAACCTTCTTTTTTACAGAGTCTTAATGACAGTATATTGTAAGCCTTCTTTTTTATACTCTTAATGACAGTATATTGAAAACCTTCTTTTTTACAGAACCTTAATGACAGTTTATTGTAAACCTTTTTTTTACAGGGTCTTAATGACAGTATATTGTAAACCTTCTTCTTTACAGTCTTAAAGGAACAGTATACACTCATTTTCATATAACTGCATATAATAGATACTACTATAAAGCATAAGATGCACAGATACGGATATAAAAATCCAGTATAAAATGGTTTAAAAACATTAGAAGCTTTCAGTTTAGCTCTGTTGAAGGGGTAGTTGGAAAGCCCACTGCAAGTGGGAAATAAGACACTCCCCCCCCCTCCCCCTTCTTTTGCATATGAAAAGACCCTTTACACAAACAGGAGCAAGCTGGAGAAGGTAGCTGACGGTATTCAAATAAAACTTTGGGGCTTGGATAGGAGTCTGAAAATCAGAGCAATGTTCTTTAAAAATAAGCAAAATTATACATTTAAAAAAACAAAAAAAAAACTTTATGGGCTTTATAAATAGATCATCTACAAAACATTTATGCAAAGAAAAAATGAGTGTATAATGGCCCTTTAATGACAGTATATTGTAAACCTTCTTTTTTACAGAGTCTTCATGACAGTATATTGTAAACCTTCTTTTTTAAAGAGTCTTAATGACAGTATATTTTAAACCTTTTTTTTTACACTCTTAATGACAGTATATTGCAAACCTTCTTTTTTACAGAGTCTTAATGACAGTATATTGTAAACCTTCTTTTTTACACTCTTAATGACAGTATATTGTAAACCTTCTTTTTTACAGAGTCTTAATGACAGTATATTGTAAACCTTCTTTTTTACACTCTTAATGACAGTATATTGCAAACCTTCTTTTTTACAGAACCTTAATGACAGTTTATTGTAAACCTTTTTTTTACAGGGTCTTAATGACAGTATATTGTAAACCTTCTTCTTTACAGTCTTAAAGGGACAGTATACACTCATTTTCATATAACTGCATATAATAGATACTACTATAAAGCATAAGATGCACAGATACGGATATAAAAATCCAGTATAAAATGGTTTAAAAACATTAGAAGCTTTCAGTTTAGCTCTGTTGAAGAGGTAGTTGGAAAGCCCACTGCAAGTGGGAAATAAGACACTCCCCCCCTCCCCCTTCTTTTGCATATGAAAAGACCCTTTACACAAACAGGAGCAAGCTGGAGAAGGTAGCTGACGGTATTCAAATAAAACGTTGGGGCTTGGATAGGAGTCTGAAAATCAGAGCAATGTTCTTTAAAAATAAGCAAAATTATACATTTAAAAAAAAAAAAAAAAAAACTTTATGGGCTTTATAAATAGATCATCTACAAAACATTTATGCAAAGAAAAAATGAGTGTATAATGGCCCTTTAATGACAGTATATTGTAAACCTTCTTTTTTACAGAGTCTTCATGACAGTATATTGTAAACCTTCTTTTTTAAAGAGTCTTAATGACAATATATTGTAAACCTTCTTTTTTAAAGAGTCTTAATGACAATATATTGTAAACCTTTTTTTTTACAGAGCCTTAATGACAGTATATTGTAAACCTTCTTTTTTACAGAGTCTTAATGACAGTATATTGTAAACCTTCTTTTTTTTACAAAGCCTTAATGACAGTATATTGTAAACCTTCTTTTTTACAGAGTCTTAATGACAGTATATTGTAAACCTTCTTTTTTACAGGGTCTTAATGACAATATATTGCAAACCTTCTTTTTTACAGGGTCTTAATGACAGTATATTGTAAACCTTCTTTTTTACGGAGTCTTAATGACAGTATATTGTAAACCTTCTTTTTTACAGGGTCTTAATGACAGTATATTGTAATCCTTCTTTTTTACAGGGTCTTAATGACAGTATATTGCAAACCTTCTTTTTTACAGAGTCTTAATGACAGTATATTGTAAACCTTCTTTTTTACAGAGTCTTAATGACAGTATATTGTAATCCTTCTTTTTACAGAGCCTTAATGACAGTATATTGCAAACCTTCTTTTTTACACTCTTAATGACAGTATATTGTAAACCTTCTTTTTTACAGAGTCTTAATGACAGTATATTGCAAACCTTCTTTTTTACACTCTTAATGACAGTATATTGTAAACCTTCTTTTTTACACTCTTAATGACAGTATATTGTAAACCTTCTTTTTTACAGTCTTAATGACAGTATATTGTAAACCTTCTTTTTTATAGAGTCTTAATGACAGTATATTGTAAACCTTCTTTTTTACAGAGTCTTAATGACAGTATATTGTAAACCTTCTTTTTTACAGAGTCTTAATGCCAGTATATTGTAAACCTTCTTTTTTTACAGAGTCTTAATGACAGTATATTGTAAACCTTCTTTTTTACAGTCTTAATGACAGTATATTGTAAACCTTCTTTTTTACAGAGTCTTAATGACGATATATTGCAAACCTTCTTTTTTACAGTCTTAATGACAGTATATTGCAAACCTTCTTTTCTTTTTTACAGAGTCTTAATGACAGTATATTGTAAACCTTCTTTTTTACAGAGCCTTAATGACAGTATATTGTAATCCTTCTTTTTTACAGTCTTAATGACAATATATTGTAAACCTTCTTTTTTACAGTCTTAATGACAGTATATTGCAAACCTTATTTTTTACACTCTTAATGACAGTATATTGTAAACCTTCTTTTTTACAGAGTCTTAATGACAGTATATTGTAAACCTTCTTTTTTACAGAGCCTTAATGACAGTATATTGTAAACCTTCTTTTTTACAGAGTCTTAATGACATTATATTGTAAACCTTCTTTTTTACAGTCTTAATGACAGTATATTGCAAACCTTCTTTTTTACAGAGTCTTAATGACAGTATATTGTAAACCTTCTTTTTTACAGAGTCTTAATGACAGTATATTATAAACCTTCCTTTTTACAGAGCCTTAATGACAGTATATTGCAAACCTTCTTTTTACAGAGTCTTAATGACAGTATATTGCAAACCTTCTTTTTTACAGAGTCTTAATGACAGTATATTGTAATCCTTCTTTTTTATAGTCTTAATGACAGTATATTGTAAACCTTCTTTTTTACAGTCTTAATTATAGTATATTGTAATCCTTCTTTTTTACAGAGTATTAATGACAGTATATTGCAAACCTTCTTTTTTACAGTCTTAATGACAGTATATTGTAAACCTTCTTTTTTAAAGAGCCTTAATGACAGTATATTGTAAACATTTTTTTTACAGAGCCTTAATGACAATATATTGTAAACCTTCTTTTTTACAGAGTCTTAATGACGATATATTGCAAACCTTCTTTTTTACAGTCTTAATGACAGTATATTGCAACCCTTCTTTTCTTTTTTACAGAGTCTTAATGACAGTATATTGTAAACCTTCTTTTTTACAGAGCCTTAATGACAGTATATTGTAATCCTTCTTTTTTACAGTCTTAATGACAATATATTGTAAACCTTCTTTTTTACAGTCTTAATGACAGTATATTGCAAACCTTCTTTTTTACACTCTTAATGACAGTATATTTAATTTGTAAACCTTCTTTTTTACACTCTTAGTGACAGTATATTGTAAACCTTCTTTTTTACAGAGTCTTAAAGACAGTATATTGTAACCCTTCTTTTTTACAGAGCCTTAATGACGGTATATTGTAAACATTTTTTTTTACAGAGCCTTAATGACAGTATATTGCAAACCTTCTTTTTTACAGAGTCTTAATGACAGTATATTGTAATCCTTCTTTTTTACAGAGTCTTAATGACAGTATATTGCAAACCTTCTTTTTTACAGAGTCTTAATGACGGTATATTGTAAACCTTCTTTTTTTACAGAGCCTTAATGACAGTATATTGTAAACATTTTTTTTTACAGAGCCTTAATGACAATATATTGTAAACCTTCTTTTTTACAGAGTCTTAATGACAATATATTGCAAACCTTCTTTTTTACAGAGCCTTAATGACAGTATATTGTAATCATTCTTTTTTACAGAGTCTTAATGACAATATATTGTAAACCTTCTTTTTTACAGTCTTAATGACAGTATATTGCAAACCTTCTTTTTACAGTCTTAATGACAGTATATTGTAAACCTTCTTTTTTACAGTCTTAATGACAGTATATTGTAAACCTTCTTTTTTACAAAGCCTTAATGACAGTATATTGTAAACCTTCTTTTTTTACAGAGTCTTAATGACAGTATATTGCAAACCTTCTTTTTTACAGAGTCTTAATGACAGTATATTGCAATCCTTCTTTTTTACAGGGTCTTAATGACAGTATATTGCAAACCTTCTTTTTTACAGGGTCTTAATGACAGTATATTGCAAACCTTCTTTTTTACAGGGTCTTAATAACAGTATATTGTAAACCTTCTTTTTTACAGAGTCTTAATGACAGTATATTGTAAACTTTCTTTTTTACAGGGTCTTAATGACAGTATATTGTAATCCTTCCTTTTTACAGGGTCTTAATGACAGTATATTGCAAACCTTCTTTTTTACAGTCTTAATGACAGTATATTGTAAACCTCCTTTTTTACAGAGTCTTAATGACAGTATATTGTAATCCTTCTTTTTTACAGAGCCTTAATGACAGTATGTTGCAAACCTTCTTTTTTACACTCTTAATGACAGTATATTGTAAACCTTCTTTTTTACAGTCTTAATGACAGTATATTGTAAACCTTCTTTTTTACAGAGTCTTAATGACAGTATATTGTAAACCTTCTTTTTTACAGAGTCTTAATGACAGTATATTGTAAACTTTCTTTTTTACACTCTTAATGGCAGTATATTGTAAGCCTTCTTTTTTACACTCTTAATGACAGTATATTGTAAACCTTCTTTTTTACACTCTTAATGGCAGTATATTGTAAACCTTCTTTTTTTACAGAGTCTTAATGACAGTATATTGCAAACCTTCTTTTTTACAGAGTCTTAATGACAGTATATTGTAAACCTTTTTTTACAGAGTCTTAATGACAGTTTATTGTAAACCTTCTTTTTTACACTCTTAATGACAGTATATTGCAAACCTTCTTTTTTACAGAGTCTTAATGACAGTATATTGTAAACCTTCTTTTTTACACTCTTAATGACAGTATATTGTAAGCCTTCTTTTTTACACTCTTAATGACAGTATATTGCAAACCTTCTTTTTTACAGAACCTTAATGACAGTTTATTGTAAACCTTTTTTTTACAGGGTCTTAATGACAGTATATTGTAAACCTTCTTCTTTACAGTCTTAAAGGGACAGTATACACTCATTTTCATATAACTGCATATAATAGATACTACTATAAAGCATAAGATGCACAGATACGGATATAAAAATCCAGTATAAAATGGTTTAAAAACATTAGAAGCTTTCAGTTTAGCTCTGTTGAAGGGGTAGTTGGAAAGCCCACTGCAAGTGGGAAATAAGACACCCCCCCCCCCTCCCCCTTCTTTTGCATATGAAAAGACCCTTTACACAAACAGGAGCAAGCTGGAGAAGGTAGCTGACGGTATTCAAATAAAACTTTGGGGCTTGGATAGGAGTCTGAAAATCAGAGCAATGTTCTTTAAAAATAAGCAAAATTATACATTTAAAAAAACAAAAAAAAAACAACTTTATGGGCTTTATAAATAGATCATCTACAAAACATTTATGCAAAGAAAAAATGAGTGTATAATGGCCCTTTAATGACAGTATATTGTAAACCTTCTTTTTTACAGAGTCTTCATGACAGTATATTGCAAACCTTCTTTTTTACAGAGTCTTAATGACAGTATATTGTAAACCTTTTTTTTACAGAGTCTTAATGACAGTTTATTGTAAACCTTCTTTTTTACACTCTTAATGACAGTATATTGCAAACCTTCTTTTTTACAGAGTCTTAATGACAGTATATTGTAAACCTTCTTTTTTACACTCTTAATGACAGTATATTGTAAACCTTCTTTTTTACAGAGTCTTAATGACAGTATATTGTAAACCTTCTTTTTTACACTCTTAATGACAGTATATTGAAAACCTTCTTTTTTACAGAACCTTAATGACAGTTTATTGTAAACCTTTTTTTTACAGGGTCTTAATGACAGTATATTGTAAACCTTCTTCTTTACAGTCTTAAAGGGACAGTATACACTCATTTTCATATAACTGCATATAATAGATACTACTATAAAGCATAAGATGCACAGATACGGATATAAAAATCCAGTATAAAATGGTTTAAAAACATTAGAAGCTTTCAGTTTAGCTCTGTTGAAGAGGTAGTTGGAAAGCCCACTGCAAGTGGGAAATAAGACACTCCCCCCCCTCCCCCTTCTTTTGCATATGAAAAGACCCTTTACACAAACAGGAGCAAGCTGGAGAAGGTAGCTGACGGTATTCAAATAAAACGTTGGGGCTTGGATAGGAGTCTGAAAATCAGAGCAATGTTCTTTAAAAATAAGCAAAATTATACATTTAAAAAAAAAAAAAAAAAACTTTATGGGCTTTATAAATAGATCATCTACAAAACATTTATGCAAAGAAAAAATGAGTGTATAATGGCCCTTTAATGACAGTAATGACAGAGTCTTAATGACAGTTTATTGTAAACCTTCTTTTTTACACTCTTAATGACAGTATATTGCAAACCTTCTTTTTTACAGAGTCTTCATGACAGTATATTGTAAACCTTCTTTTTTAAAGAGTCTTAATGACAATATATTGTAAACCTTCTTTTTTAAAGAGTCTTAATGACAATATATTGTAAACCTTTTTTTTTACAGAGTCTTAATGACAATATATTGTAATCCTTCTTTTTTACAGAGCCTTAATGACAGTATATTGTAAACCTTCTTTTTTACAGAGTCTTAATGACAGTATATTGTAAACCTTTTTTTTTTACAAAGCCTTAATGACAGTATATTGTAAACCTTCTTTTTTACAGAGTCTTAATGACAGTATATTGTAAACCTTCTTTTTTACAGGGTCTTAATGACAATATATTGCAAACCTTCTTTTTTACAGGGTCTTAATGACAGTATATTGTAAACCTTCTTTTTTACGGAGTCTTAATGACAGTATATTGTAAACCTTCTTTTTTACAGGGTCTTAATGACAGTATATTGTAAACCTTCTTTTTTACAGAGTCTTAATGACAGTATATTGTAATCCTTCTTTTTACAGAGCCTTAATGACAGTATATTGCAAACCTTCTTTTTTACACTCTTAATGACAGTATATTGTAAACCTTCTTTTTTACAGAGTCTTAATGACAGTATATTGCAAACCTTCTTTTTTACACTCTTAATGACAGTATATTGTAAACCTTCTTTTTTACACTCTTAATGACAGTATATTGTAAACCTTCTTTTTTACAGTCTTAATGACAGTATATTGTAAACCTTCTTTTTTATAGAGTCTTAATGACAGTATATTGTAAAACTTCTTTTTTACAGAGTCTTAATGACAGTATATTGTAAACCTTCTTTTTTACAGAGTCTTCATGACAGTATATTGTAAACCTTCTTTTTTTAAAGAGTCTTAATGACAGTATATTGTAAACCTTTTTTTTACAGAGTCTTAATGACAGTTTATTGTAAACCTTCTTTTTTACACTCTTAATGACAGTATATTGCAAACCTTCTTTTTTACAGAGTCTTAATGACAGTATATTGTAAACCTTCTTTTTTACAGTCTTAATGACAGTATATTGTAAACCTTCTTTTTTACAGAGTCTTAATGACAGTATATTGTAAACCTTCTTTTTTACAGTCTTAATGACAGTATATTGTAAACCTTCTTTTTTATAGAGTCTTAATGACAGTATATTGTAAACCTTCTTTTTTAGAGTCTTAATGACAGTATATTGTAAACCTTCTTTTTTTTACAGTCTTAATGACAGTATATTGTAAACCTTCTTTTTTACAGAGTCTTAATGACAGTATATTGTAAACCTTCTTTTTTTACAGTCTTAATGACAGTATATTGTAAACCTTCTTTTTTACAGAGTCTTAATGACAGTATATTGTAAACCTTCTTTTTTACAGAGTCTTAATGACAGTATATTGTAAACCTTCTTTTTTACAGTCTTAATGACAGTATATTGTAAACCTTCTTTTTTACAGTCTTAATGACAGTATATTGTAAACCTTTTTTACAGTCTTTTTTTTTTTCTTTTCAATTTCATCAATTTATTTAAAAAAAACTTTAAACTCAAAATAAAATTCTACAATGTGTATTCACTACTTCAGTGGTAATCAAATATCAATCTTAACATTCAATTACAAATATCAAAACTAGTACCCAATAATTGACTCTCATAAACCTTAGTGTAGGTCTATCAGAATCAAAATTCTGCGTTATTTAAAAAAATAAAATGTTTTTTTTTTTTTTTTTTATAGTTTTTATTGAGGTTGAAATGATACAAGAACAAGCATTATTTGCCTCTGAAAATCAAATACACACTCTCAAGCAAATTACAGTGAACAATGGCATGACTATCCTGTATACGCACATATATATCACCAATATTACGTTGCCAAGTGGTGAGACCACAATATATGACTATTTAACACACAATGCTTGACTAGGTAACATAAAGCAAATAATTTATAACATAACCTAATTTTTAACATTCTAAACGTATATATTTATATTAGACTGTACGCCCTCTAAATGTTCTCTGAGGCCACTCTTGGACCTCTCAATGCTACACTGCAACGTTACAGAGGATATGCATGGTCACAGGGAGGCCACTCTTGGACCTCAAACAATGAATCTCAGTTTTTTCTTTTTAGTACATAGTTCTTAAATGTATAGATGCTTAATGAATGAGACAGCACTTTAAACTCTTACTAGAATTATATGAAGTTAAAAGACTTTTAACTCAAGCAATAAAAACAAAAGAAGATAAACAGACACAAAATAGATATGTCATGCTAGATAGAAGGGGGGCACCACCATACACCTAGTTGAAACTAAGTCAGTATAGGTTTTATATGGCTTAGCTTATATGCATATAGAAACTGGAAAAGTCCCATAACTCTTTAATTTATATAAAAGGGTGGTGGGCATGATATCTTAGGGGCGCTGGTTGGCACTTTAGTGGGGGCAAGTGTACAAAGATTATCCCTCTTGACACATGTAACTGATTATATAACTCAAAGATCATTTGTACCTGTACGGTGGTACATGGAGATACATAGTGTATAGCTAAACGATATATTGGGCAGCAAGTTAAACAAAGGCGTTAGGATTTACTTAATAGGCTATGCAACTATATCAACTCAGATATACATATTTATACACCATACATTCTACTCCTAACAAGCATTATGTTCGTGAACAAATGGAAGAGGTAAGCAGGTATCTGCATAGTAGGGAAAGGTGTGGTGCCCTATGACATAGGCTATAACAGATAAACAGTAAAAAAAGGGTATAACCGTGCTCACTAAGCAGAAATTTAGATAGACCAGTCTGCAATTGGAAAGTATATATGGGGAGGTAGTAGCAATACTATCTTCAGTTACGGGCACTATTGCCCTGACCACAGGCAACAGAACAGAGGCCAATGCGTGGGCAACAGTAATATAACATACCCCAGCAAGTAGATACATCGCTAGCTTTCTCCCCCATTAACTATTTTATATCCCAAATGGCCCAGGTCTCTGCTTAAAGATGCAACACAAACAAAAGTACGGAGTTGCAGCTAAGCACAGCATCAGGTCTTTTCTGGGGGAAACTATATACCAACGTTCTGCTCCAAGCTCTGAAAAGAGCATAAGATAGTAAAGAGTTCAGTATGCTGCGGCTGTGTCCTATCAGCCCATAATACGCTCTTTCTGTTCCCCCATACTCACTCGGCGTAATGACAGGCTGCTTAACAGAGTATGGGTATGTGTATGGTAGCCCCCAGGGTGAAACGGCCGGCAGTAGCAAAGTACGTTTACACAGTCCATGGGCTGACAGGAAGCTCCCCAGGCGGTGTCCCGGTCTGGTAAATGATTTCTCAAGCTCACTCTTTTCACCGGGGGGCAATTATGGGTAACCGTGGACCTTATCTCTCTTATCTCAGTTTGCAGTACCAAGCAGAGTCCCTTCAGTGTTCGGCAGGTCTTCGCGCTGGATCAAAACTGTAGTGTAGTTGTCATGATCGCTTGTGCAGGGTCTGAGCAGGCATCAGGATCCTCCATCAGCTTTTCCTCAGACACAGATGCAGCTCCATCCCTGACGGCCTCCCAATCACATTGACAACTGTCTCTGCATCGGCAATCACGTCACGGGTCAGAATCTCTCCACAAGCCAGCGCACTCTACATCCAGGCAGGCCTCCTCTCTGCTGCCTTCGGAACTCCGGTCCACCAGACAAGTTGGATGTAAGTGTCCAAATTTTGGTCAATGCTACAGTACTCTCTTTGCTAACCCCAGCACGTGCCCAGCTAGGCGGCAGGCTAGATGCGGTATGGGGGTGAGTCTGATAGCCTCCAGGGTCAAAAGGCCGACAAAAACAGAGTGTGTCTGTACAATCCCTGGAATGTGGCCCACACTGATGTCCTGTAGCTCGGTCTCGCTCTTTCCATAGGGAGGTAATGATGCGCAGCAAGGATTTTCACTGCTGTGGCAAGAGGCTCTTGTATAGAACCCCGTCCCCATCGAGTGTTAAGAGAGTCATCACTCGGAAGGTGCGGACAGACTGCTGCACATGATTGCGGGCCTGTCTCAGCGGTCTGAGTGGATTTAGTCACCGTTTCTGAACAGGGCCGTGGGTCCACTATTTCTAGACCATCTGCAGTCTCAGGCAACGACTCAGCTCCAGACAATACATAGCATTCGGTAGAAATATGACAGGCCGGGTCTTTGCACACTCTCTCCAGCAAGAGTGGTAGTTTATGGGCACTCAATGAGTTCCAGGGGCTGCACTTTACCCTTATGTGCTCCTCAAACTGTTCAGCGGAAGCCTCTGATTCCCGGTCCCCATCACAAGGGTCGCGTGGAGAAGGGCAGCCTGCAAAACACTGCGCAATCAAGCTCCTCAGTCCAGCGAAGTGCACATTAAGCATCTCATATATAGTGTCTGCTGATGCTTTCGTATCGATATCCATGTCTGATTATAGTTGTGTAGTAATTAGTACTACTCGTAACCCCAGTCTCCCAGGGGGGGGAATATGCGTGAACCCCGGCTCCAGAAACCACCAAGCACTTAATAAATGTGGCGGCCTTGAGGCCTAGCTGCAGTTCTTAGACAGAGCAGTCAATCCAGAAAGTTTTCTCCTCAGGACTGTCAATTTCTTGAGTCTTGTAGTGTCCCTCTGGCCCCTATCCACAGGATTGGAGATTTTTATATAGGAAAACAATAAAAAAATGTATAAAACACTGTAGTGGAACCAGGAGCTCCCACAAAACACGTCCTGTCTCTGCAACTGTAGGCTCTGCCCCCCCTTTTTTACAGTCTTAATGACAGTATATTGTAAACCTTCTTTTTTTACAGAGCCTTAATGACAGTATATTGTAAACCTTCTTTTTTTACAGAGTCTTAATGACAGTATATTGTAAACCTTCTTTTTTACAGTCTTAATGACAGTATATTGCAAACCTTCTTTTTTACAGAGCCTTAATGACAGTATATTGCAAACCTTCTTTTTTACAGGGTCTTAATGACAGTATATTGTAAACCTTCTTTTTTACAGAGTCTTAATGACAGTATATTGTAAACCTTCTTTTTTACAGAGCCTTAATGACAGTATATTGCAAACCTTCTTTCTTTCATGTAATTAGCAAGAGTCCATGAGCTAGTGACGTATGGGATATACATTCCTACCAGGAGGGACAAAGTTTCCCAAACCTCAAAATGCCTATAAATACACCCCTCACCACACCCACATTTCAGTTTTACAAACTTTGCCTCCCATGGAGGTGGTGAAGTAAGTTTGTGCTAGATTCTTCGTTGATATGCGCTTCACAGCAGGCTGGAGCCCGGTTTTCCTCTCAGAGTGCAGTGAATGTCAGAGGGATGTGAAGAGAGTATTGCCTATTTGAATACAATGGTCTTCCTCTAGGGGATCTATTTCATAGGTTCTCTGTTATCGGTCGTAGAGATTTCTTCTCCTACCTCCCTTTTCAGATTGACGATATACTCTTATATACCATTACCTCTACTGATTCTCGTTTCAGTACTGGTTTGGCTATCTACTATATGTAGATGAGTGTCTTAGGGTAAGTAAGTCTTATTTTATTTATGACACTCTAAGCTATGGTTGGGCACTTTATATGTAAAGTTCTAAATATATGTCTTAAAACTTATATTTGCCATGATTCAGGATAATCAGTATTCCTTTATTCAGACTGTCAGTTTCATTATTTGGGATAATGCATATGAATAAATATTTTTTTATTACCTTAAAATTTTCATTTGACTTTTTTCCCTGCGGGCTGTTAGGCTCGCGGGGGCTGAAAATGCTTAAATTTATTGCGTCATTCTTGGCGCGAACTTTTTTGGCGCAAAATTTTGTCATTTCCGGCGCCCTAATTGATGCCGGAAGTTGTTCGAAGTTGCGTCATTTTTCACGTATACGTGTTACAGACGTTTTTTTTGCGCCAAAAAATGTGGGCGTCGTTTTTTCTGCGTCACAGGATGTGGCGTCATTCTTGGCGCCAAAAATATGGGCGTTGTACTTGGCGCCAATAATGTGGGAGTCATACTTGGCGCCAAAAATGTGGGTGTCTTTTTTTGTCTCCACCGCTTTCCACATTATTTAAATCTCATTTTTTCATTGCTTCTGGTTGCTAGAAGCTTGTTTATTTGGCATTTTTTCCCATTCCTGAAACTGTCATTTAAGGAATTTGATAATTTTGCTTTATATGTTGTTTTTTCTATTACATATTGCAAGATGTCTCAACCTGACCCTGGATCAGAATCTACTTCTGGAAAGATGCTGCCTGATGCTGGTTCTACCAAAGTTAAGTGCATTTGTTGTAAACTTTTGGTATCTATTTCTCCGGCTGTAGTTTGTGTTAGTTGTCATGATAAACTTTCTAATGCAGATAGTGTATCCATTAGTAATAATCCTTTACCTGTTGCTCTTCCTTCAACATCTAATGTTCAGGATGTCCCTGTTAATGTAAAAGAATTTGTTTCTAATTCTATTAGGAAGGCTCTGTCTGTTATTCCTCCTTCCAGTAAACGTAAAAGGTCTTTTAAAACTTTTCATATTTCAGATGAATTTTTAAGTGACCGCCATCATTCTGACTTATCTGTTTCTGATGAGGATCTTTCTGGTTCTGAAGATTCTGCCTCAGATATTGACACTGACAAATCTTCATATTTATTTAAGATGGAGTTTATTCGTTCTTTACTTAAAGAAGTATTGATTGCATTAGATATGGAGGAGTCCAATCCTCTTGATACTAAATCTACTAAGCATTTAAATTCGGTTTTTAAACCTCATGTAGTTATTCCAGAAGTTTTTCCAGTTCCTGATGCTATTTCAGAAGTAATTTCTAGGGAATGGAATAGTCTGGGTACTTTATTTACTCCTTCTCCAAGGTTTAAGAAATTGTACCCTGTGCCATCTGATAGATTAGAATTTTGGGACAAGATCCCTAAAGTTGATGGGGCTATTTCTACTCTTGCTAAACGTACTATTATTCCTACAGCGGATAGTACTTCCTTTAAGGATCCTTTATATAGGAAGCTTGAATCCTTTCTAAGGAGAGCTTATTTATGTTCAGGTAATCTTCTTAGACCTGCTATTTCTTTGGCTGATGTTGCTGCAGCTTCCACTTTCTGGTTGGAGGCTTTGGCGCAACAAGTATCAGACCATAATGCTTATAACATTGTTAAACTTCTTCAACATGCTAATAACTTTATTTGTGATGCCATTTTTGATATCATTAGAATTGATGTCAGGTATATGTCTTTAGCTATTTTAGCTAGAAGAGCTTTATGGCTTAAATCTTGGAATGCAGATATGACTTATAAGTCAACTTTGCTTTCTCTTTCTTTCCAAGGTAATAAATTATTTGGTTCACAGTTGGATTCTATTATTTCAACTGTTACTGGGGGGAAAGGAACCTTTTTGCCTCAGGACAAAAAATCTAAAGGTAAATACAGGGCTGCTAATCGTTTTTGTTCCTTTCGTCAGAATAAGGAACAGAAGCCTGACCCTTCCCCTAAAGGAACGGTTTCCGTTTGGAAGCCTTCTCCAGTCTGGAATAAATCCAAGCCTTTTAGAAAGTCAAAACCAGCTCCCAAATCCGCATGAAGGTGCGGCCCTCATTCCAGCACAGCTGGTAGGGGGCAGGTTACGATTTTTCAAAGATTTTTGGATCAATTCGATTCACATCTTTGGATTCAGAACATTGTTTCACAAGGGCGCAGAATAGGTTTCAAGGTAAGGCCGCCTGTGAGAAGATTTTTTCTCTCTCGCATTCCAGTAAACCCAGTGAAGGCTCAGGCATTTCTGAAATGTGTTTCAGACCTAGAGTTGGCTGGGGTAATTGTGCCAGTTCCAGTTCTGGAACGGGGTCTGGGGTTTTATTCAAATCTATTCATTGTACCAAAGAAGGAGAATTCCTTCAGACCAGTTCTGGATCTAAAAATATTGAATCGTTATGTAAGGATACCATCATTCAAAATGGTGACTATAAGGACTATTCTGCCTTTTGTTCAGCAAGGGCATTATATGTCTACAATAGACTTACAGGATGAATATCTTCATATTCCAATTCATCCAGATCACTATCAGTTCCTGAGATTCTCTTTTCTAGACAAGCATTACCAGTTTGTTGCCCTTCCGTTTGGCCTAGCAACAGCTCCAACGATCTTTTCAAAGGTTCTCGGTGCCCTTCTCTCTGTCATCAGAGAACAGGGTATTGCGGTTTTTCCTTATTTGGACAATATCTTGGTACTTGCTCAGTCTTTACATTCTGCAGAATCTCATACTAATCAACTTGTGTTGTTTCTTCAAAGACATGGTTGGAGGATCAATTTACCAAAGAGTTCCTTAATTCCTCAGACAAAGGTAACCTTTTTGGGTTTTCAAATAGATTCAGTGTCCATGACTTTATCTCTAACAGAAAAGAGACGTCTGAAGTTGTTTTCAGCTTGTCGAAACCTTCAGTCTCAGTCATTCCCTTCGGTAGCTTTGTGCATGGAAATTCTAGGTCTCATGACTGCTGCATCAGACGCGATTCCCTTTGCTCGCTTTCACATGAGACCACTCCAGCTTTGTATGCTGAACCAGTGGTGCAGGGATTATACAAAGATATCACAATTAATATCCTTAAATCCCAATGTTCGATCTTCTCTGACTTGGTGGTTGAATCACCATCGTCTAATTCAAGGGGCTTCTTTTGTTCGTCCAACCTGGACTGTGATCTCAACAGATACGAGTCTTTCAGGTTGGGGAGCTGTATGGGGATCTCTGACAGTGCAGGGGGTTTGGGAATTTCAGGAGGCGAAATTACCAATCAACATTTTGGAACTCCGTGCGATTTTCAGAGCTCTTCAGTTCTGTCCTCTTCTGAAGAGAGGATCGTTTATTTGTTTTCAGACAGACAATGTCACAACCGTGGCGTATGTCAATCATCAGGGTGGGACTCACAGTCCTCAGGCTATGAAAGAAGTATCTCGGATACTTGTATGGGTGGAATCCAGCTCCTGTCTTATTTCTGCGGTTCACATCCCAGGTGTAGACAATTGGGAAGCGGATTATCTCAGTCGCCAGACGTTACATCCGGGCGAATGGTCTCTTCACCCAGAGGTTTTTCTTCAGATTGTTCATATCTGGGGACTTCCAGAAATAGATCTGATGGCCTCTCATCTAAACAAGAAACTTCCCAGGTATCTGTCCAGATCCAGGGATCCTCAGGTGGAAGCAGTGGACGCGTTGTCACATCCTTGGAATTATCAACCTGCTTATATCTTTCTGCCTCTAGTTCTTCTTCCAAAAGTGATTTCCAAAATCCTAATGGAGCGTTCGTTTGTACTGCTGGTGGCTCCAGCATGGCCTCACAGGTTTTGGTATGCGGATCTCATTCGGATGGCAAGTTGCCAACCTTGGACACTTCCGTTAAGGCCAGACCTTCTATCTCAAGGCCCATTTTTCCATCAGGATCTCAAATCATTAAACTTGAAGGTATGGAGATTGAACGCCTGATTCTTAGTCATAGAGGTTTCTCTGATTCAGGGATTAATACTATGTTGCAGGCTCGTAAATCTGTATCTAGAAAGATTTATTACCGAGTCTGGAAGACTTTCATTTCTTGGTGTTCTTCTCATAAATTCTCTTGGCATTCTTTTAGAATTCCTAGAATTTTGTAGTTTCTTCAGGATGGTTTGGATAAGGGTTTGTCTGCAAGCTCTTTGAAAGGTCAAATCTCTGCTTTTTCTGTTCTTTTTCACAGAAAGATTGCTAATCATCCTGATATTCGTTGTTTTGTTCAGGCTTTGGTACGCATCAAGCCTGTCATTAAGTCAATCTCTCCTCCTTGGAGTCTTAATTTGGTTTTGAGGGCTTTACAGGCTCCTCCGTTTGAGCCTATGCATCCTCTGGATATTAAGTTACTTTCTTGGAAAGTTTTGTTCCTTTTGGCCATCTCTTCTGCTAGAAGAGTTTCTGAGTTATCTGCTCTTTCTTGTGAATCTCCTTTTCTAATTTTTCATCAGGATAAGGCGGTATTACGGACTTCATTTAAATTTTTACCTAAGGTTGTGAATTCTAACAACATCAGTAGAGAGATTGTTGTCCCTTCATTGTGTCCTAATCCTAAGAATTCTATGGAGAAATCTTTACATTCTTTGGATGTAGTAAGAGCGTTAAAATATTATGTTGAAGCTACTAAAGGTTTTAGAAAGACTTCTAGTCTATTTGTTATCTTTTCTGGTTCCAGGAAAGGTCAGAAGGCTTCTGCTATTTCCTTGGCATCTTGGTTAAAGTCCTTGATTCATCAGGCTTATGTAGAGTCGGGTAAGTCCCCACCTCAAAGGATTACGGCTCATTCTACTAGGTCAGTTTCTACTTCCTGGGCTTTTAGGAATGAAGCTTCTGTTGATCAAATTTGCAAAGCAGCAACTTGGTCTTCTTTGCATACTTTTACTAAATTCTACCATTTTGATGTTTTTTCTTCTTCTGAAGCAGTTTTTGGTAGAAAAGTACTTCAGGCAGCTGTTTCAGTTTGATTCTTCTGCTTATAATTTCATTTTTTTCCATTTTTGTGATTAAAACTTTTTGATTTGGGTTGTGGATTATTTTCTCAGCGGAATTGGCTGTCTTTATTTTATCCCTCCCTCTCTAGTGACTCTTGCGTGGAAGTTCCACATCTTGGGTATCTGCTATCCCATACATCACTAGCTCATGGACTCTTGCTAATTACATGAAAGAAAACATAATTTATGTAAGAACTTACCTGATAAATTCATTTCTTTCATATTAGCAAGAGTCCATGAGGCCCACACTTCTTGTGGTGGTTATGATTTTTTTGTATAAAGCACAATTATTCCAATTCCTTATTTTTGATGCTTTCGCTCCTTTCTTATCACCCCACTTCTTGGCTATTCATTAAACTGAATTGTGGGTGTGGTGAGGGGTGTATTTATAGCCATTTTGAGGTTTGGGAAACTTTGCCCCTCCTGGTAGGAATGTATATCCCATACGTCACTAGCTCATGGACTCTTGCTAATATGAAAGAAATGAATTTATTAGGTAAGTTCTTACATAAATTATGTCTTTTTACAGGGTCTTAATGACAGTATATTGTTAACCTTCTTTTTTACAGAGTCTTAATGACAGTATATTGTAAACCTTTTTTTTTTTACAGAGTCTTAATGACAATATATTGTAAACCTTCTTTTTTACAGTCTTAATGACAGTATATTGTAAACCTTCTTTTTTACAGAGTCTTAATGACAATATATTGTAAACCTTCTTTTTTACAGTCTTAATGACAGTATATTGTAAACCTTCTTTTTTACAGAGTCTTAATGACAGTATATTGTAAACCTTCTTTTTTTACAGCCTTAATGACAGTATATTGTAAACCTTCTTTTTTACAGTCTTAAAGGGACAGTCTAGGCCAAAATAAACTTTCATGATTCACATAGAGCATGTAATTTTAAACAATTTTCCAATTTACTTTTATTACCAATTTTGCTTTGTTCTCTTGGTATTCTTAGTTGAAAGCTTAACCTCGGAGGTTCATATGCTAATTTCTTAGACCTTGAAGCCCACCTCTTTCAGATTCCATTTTAACAGTTTTTCACCACTAGAGGGTGTTAGTTCACATATTTCATATAGATAACACTGTGCTCGTGCACGTGAAGTAATCTGTGAGTAGGCACTGATTAGCTAGACTGCAAGTCTGTCAAAAGAACTGAAAAAAGGGACAGTTTGCAGAGGCTTAGATACAAGATAATCACCGAGGTTAAAAGTATATTATTATAAATGTGTTGGTTATGCAAAACTGGGAAATGGGTAATAAAGGGATTATCTATCTTTTAAAACAATAAAGATTCTGTTGTAGACTGTCCCTTTAATGACAGTATATTGTAAACCTTCTTTTTTACAGAGCCTTAATGACAGTATATTGTAAACCTTCTTTTTTACAGAGCCTTAATGAAAGTATATTGTAAACCTTCTTTTTTACAGAGTCTTAATGACAGTATATTGTAAACCTTCTTTTTTACAGAGTCTTACTGACAGTATATTGTAAACCTTCTTTTTACAGAGTCTTAATGACAGTATATTGTAAATCTTCTTTTTTTACAGAGTCTTAATGACAATATATTGTAAACCTTCTTTTTTACAGAGCCTTAATGACAGTATATTGTAAACCTTCTTTTTTACAGAGCCTTAATGACAGTATATTGTAAACCTTCTTTTTTACAGAGTCTTAATGACAGTATATTGTAAACCTTCTTTTTTACAGAGCCTTAATGACAGTATATTGTAAACCTTCTTTTTTACAGAGCCTTAATGACAGTATATTGTAAACCTTCTTTTTTACAGAGTCTTAATGACAGTATATTGCAAACTTTCTTTTTTACAGAGTCTTAATGACAGTATATTGTAAACCTTTTTTACAGAGTCTTAATGACAGTATATTGTAGTCCTTTTTTACAGAGCCTTAATGACAGTATATTGTAAACCTTCTTTTTTACAGAGTCTTAATGACATTATATTGTAAACCTTCTTTTTTTACAGAGCCTTAATGACAGTATATTGTAAACCTTCTTTTTTTACAGAGCCTTAATGACAGTATATTGTAAACCTTCTTTTTTACAGAGTCTTAATGACAGTATATTGTAAACCTTCTTTTTTACAGAGCCTTAATGACAGTATATTGTAAACCTTCTTTTTTACAGAGTCTTAATGACAGTATATTGTAAACCTTCTTTCTCCAACATTGGTGTGTCCGGTCCACGGCGTCATCCATTACTTGTGGGAAATGTTCTCCCCCACAGGGAAAGGCAAGGAGAGCACAGAGCAAGAGCTGTCCATATAGCTCCCCCTCTGGCCCCGCCCCCCAGTCATTCTCCTTGCCGCTCTGAACAAGTAGCATCTACCACGGGGATGGCGAGGAGTTTGTGGTGTTAGTTGTAGTTTTTTATTCTTCTATCAAGAGTTTGTTATTTTAAAATAGTGCTGGCTTGTACTATTTACTCTATAACAGAAAAGTGATGAAGATTTCTGTTTAAGAGGGCTATGATTTTAGCACAAGTAACTAAAATCCATTACTGTTACCACACAGGACTGTTGAAACAAGAGAACTTCAGTTGGGGGTAACAGTTTGCAGACTCATCTGCTTCAGGTATGACTAGTCTCCTTCTAACAACACAGGCTAATGCTAGATGACAGTCATTTTTCCCCTCAGGGGAAACGGTAAGCCATTTTTCTTTCACCTCAGCAAAAAAGATAACAGGCTTCCCCTTTTTGTTTTTTATGCTGGTAGACACTGTTAGGGGCTAAATCGATTGGTTTTTATTACAATATTATACCATTTGAAATATTTTATAAGCTCACATACACTTGGGAACGTTTTTTATTGATCTGGCTTGTTTAGACACCTAAATCTAGTCAGGAAGGCCCCTTCACTCTAGTGTGCTGAGGGAGGAAGCCTCATTTTGGCACTTCAGCTGTGCAGTTGAATTTCAAGGCAGTGCATGCAGATTCATGTGAGAGGGTCCTGTGGTTCAGAAAGTGACTCCAAAAGGCTTTTTTCTGTGAATGGTGACCCCTAAGGAAGGTAAAAAGCTGCAGCAAGGCTGTAGCTGGGATTGTGGTGTGTAAAAACGGTTAAATCCAACAATTAGCTCCGGTTTGCTTGTTTTAAGAGCTAGAGTCTCCATATTTGCTGAGCAATACTTTCTAAGCATTAAGACACTGGGGTCCAAATTTCAGAATAATCGGATATTGCCTTCATAGTTTTTTGAACATTCAGAAATAAATGTGTCATTTTATTATTTAAAGAGACAGTAACGTTTTTGTTTAAAATCGTTTTTATTGCATTGTTTGCCTGCCTAAATCTGTTTAACATGTCTGTTCCATCAGATAACCTATGTTCTGTGTGTATAGAGACAAATGTGGTTCCCCCTTCGAGTGTTTGTGATAATTGCGCCATAACGTCCAAACAAAATCAGGACAGCTCTGTTATTTTTCATAATGTTGCCCAAGATGATTTATCTAATGAAGGTAGTGGGGATAGCTCTACATCCTCTCCTTCTGTGTCTACACCAGCTTTGCCCGCGCAGGCGACACCTAGCGCGCCAGTGCTTATTTCTATGCAACAATTATCAGCAGTAGTGGATAATTCTATAGCAAATCTTTTATCCAAACTGCCAGTTTTTCAGAGAAAGCGTGATTGTTCAGTTTTAAATACAGATAAAAAGGATGAACAATCAGACGCTGACGATGCCTTATCTATTTTACCCTCACATCAATCGGAATTGGCTGTGAGGGAAGGGCTGTCTGAGGGTGAAATTTCAGACTCAGGAAAAGTTTCTCAACAGGCAGAACCTGATCTAGTGGCATTTAAGTTTAAGCTAGAACATCTCCGCGCTTTGCTTAAGGAGGTATTAGCTACTCTGGATGACTGTGATTCCATGGTAGTACCAGAGAAGTTGTGCAAATTGGACAAATTTTTAGAGGTCCCAGTGCACGACAACGCTTTTCCAATACCTAAGAGGGTAGCGAACATAGTGGAAAAGGAGTGGGAGAAGCCAGGTGTACCCTTTGCCCCACCTCCTATATTTAAGAAAATGTTTCCCATAGTAGACCCTAGAAGGGACGCATGGCAAACGGTCCCGAAGGTTGAGGGAGCTGTTTCAACACTAGCGAAGCACACAACTATTCCTATAGAGGACAGCTGCGCTTTCAAAGATCCTATGGATAAAAAATTGGAAGGATTGCTTAAAAAGATTTTTGTTCAGCAAGGGTTCATTCTTCAACCAGCTACGTGTGTTATTACTGTCACTTCAGCGGCGTCCTTTTGGTTCGAAGAACTAGAAAGGTCACTCCAGAAAGAGACTTCCTATGAAGAAGTCATGGACAGAATTCACGCATTAAAGTTAGCTAATTCCTTTATATTGGATGCCGCCTTTCAAATAATGAAATTGGCGGCGAAAAACTCAGGTTTTGCTATAGTAGCACGGAGGGCGCTTTGGCTAAAATCCTGGTCGGCAGACGTGTCGTCCAAGACTAAGTTACTGAATATTCCTTTCAAGGGTAAGACCCTTTTTGGGCCGGAATTGAAGGAAATTATTTCAGACATCACTGGGGGTAAGGGCCATGCCCTCCCACAGGATAGGCCTTTTAAGGCTAAGAACAAGTCTAATTTTCGTTCCTTTTGCAATTTCAGGAACGGACCAGCTAATAACTCCACTGCCGCTAGACAAGAAGGTAACGCGGCCCAGCCCAAACCCACTTGGAAGCCCATGCAAGGCTGGAACAAGGGTAAACAAACCAAGAAACCTGCTGCTGCTACCAAGACAGCATGAAGGGGTAGCCCCCGATCCGGGACCGGATCTGGTAGGGGGCAGACTATCTCTCTTCGCTCAGGCTTGGGAAAGAGATGTTCTGGATCCCTGGGCACTAGAGATAGTTTCCAAGGGATACCTGTTAGAATTCAAGGGACTTCCTCCAAAGGGAAGGTTCCACCTGTCTCGCTTATCTTCAGACCAGATAAAGAAACAGGCATTCTTACATTGTGTAAGAGACCTATCAAAGATGGGAGTGATAAACCCAGTCCCCTCCGGGGAACAAGGTCTAGGGTTTTACTCAAACCTGTTTGTGGTTCCCAAAAAATAGGGAAATTTCAGGCCAATTCTGGATTTAAAGATATTAAACAAGTTCCTCAGAGTTCCATCCTTCAAGATGGAAACCATTCGGACAATCTTACCAACAATCCAGCAGGGTCAATTTTTGACTACCGTGGATCTGAAGGATGCGTATCTGCATATCCCAATCCACAAATCTCATCATCAGTTCCTGAGGTTCGCCTTTCTGGACAAACATTACCAGTTTGTGGCTCTTCCATTCGGTTTAGCCACCGCTCCCAGAATTTTCACAAAGGTGCTAGGGTCCCTTCTAGCGGTCCTAAGACCGAGGGGCATCGCTGTAGCACCTTATCTAGATGACATCCTAATCCAAGCGTCGTCTCTTTCCAAAGCGAGGGCTCATACAGACATTGTGTTGGCTTTTCTCAGATCTCACGGGTGGAAAGTGAACATAGAAAAAAGTTCACTGTCACCGTCCACAAGGGTTCCTTTTCTGGGAACAATAATAGATTCTGTGGAAATGAAGATCTTTCTCACAGACGTCAGAAAGACAAAGCTTCTAAAAGCTTGTCGAGTTCTTCACTCTATTCCTCAACCCTCCATAGCTCAATGCATGGAAGTAATAGGACTAATGGTCGCAGCAATGGATGTGGTTCCTTTTGCTCGAATTCATCTAAGACCATTACAGCTGTGCATGCTCAATCAGTGGAATGGGGACTATACAGACTTGTCTCCCCAAATTCAAGTAGACCAGGTAACCAGGGACTCACTTCTCTGGTGCTTGACCCAGGATCACCTGTCTCAGGGAATGAGTTTCCGCAGACCGGAGTGGGTCATCGTCACGACCGACGCCAGCCTCTTGGGGTGGGGCGCGGTCTGGGACTCTCTGAAAGCTCAGGGCCTATGGTTGCGGGAAGAGTCGCTTCTCCCGATAAACATTTTGGAACTAAGAGCTATATTCAATGCGCTCCTGGCTTGGCCTCAGCTAGCGGAAGCCAGGTTCATAAGATTTCAGTCGGACAACATAACAACTGTTGCGTACATCAATCATCAGGGGGGAACAAAGAGTTCCCTAGCGATGAAGGAAGTAACCAAGATAATCCAATGGGCAGATAATCACTCCTGCCATCTATCTGCTATTCACATCCCAGGAGTAGACAACTGGGAGGCGGACTATTTGAGTCGTCAGACTTTCCATCCGGGGGAGTGGGAACTCCATCCGGAGGTCTTTGCTCAGTTAACCCAAGTATGGGGCATTCCAGACATGGATCTAATGGCGTCCCGTCAGAACTTCAAGATTCCTTGCTACGGGTCCAGATCCAGGGATCCCAAGGCGACTCTAGTGGATGCATTAGTGGCGCCTTGGTCGTTCAACCTAGCATATGTGTTTCCACCGTTTCCTCTCCTCCCCAGGCTCATAGCCAGGATCAAACAGGAGAAGGCCTCGGTGATTCTGATAGCTCCTGCGTGGCCTTTGAGACAGGACCTTCTAGTACAAGGTCCATTCGAACATCCCAATCTAGTCTCTCTGCAGCTGACTGTTTGGAAATTGAACGCTTGATTTTATCCAAGCGTGGGTTTTCAAATTCTGTGATTGATCCTCTGGTCCAAGCCAGAAAACCTGTGACTAGAAGGATTTACCATAAAATATGGAAAAAATATATCTGTTGGTGTGAATTCAAAGGATTCTCCTGGAGTAAGATTAAAATTCCAAAGATTCTCTCCTTTCTCCAAGAAGGTTTGGATAAAGGATTGTCAGCTAGTTCTCAAAAAGGACAGATTTCTGCATTATCCGTCTTGTTGCACAAACGACTGGCAGCTTTGCCAGATGTACAAGCTTTTGTTCAGGCTTTGGTTAGAATCAAGCCTGTTTACAGACCCATGACTCCTCCTTGGAGTCTAAATTTAGTTCTTTCAGTTCTTCAAGGGGTTCCGTTTGAACCTTTACATTCCATAGATATTAAGTTACTATCTTGGAAAGTTCTGTTTTTGGTTGCTATTTCTTCTGCTAGAAAAGTTTCTGAATTATCTGCTTTGCAGTGTGATCCACCCTATCTGGTGTTCCATTCAGATAAGGTTGTTTTGCGTACTAAGCCTGGTTTTCTTCCAAAAGTTGTTTCCAACGAGAACATCAACCAGGAAATAGTTGTTCCTTTTTTGTGTCCGAATCCAGTTTCAAAGAAGGAACGTTTATTACACAATTTAGATGTTGTTCGTGCTTTAAAGTTCTATTTAGAAGCAACAAAAGATTTTAGACAAACCTCATCCTTGTTTGTCGTTTACTCTGGTAAGAGGAGAGGTCAAAAAGCTACTGCTACCTCTCTCTCTTTCTGGCTGAAAAGCATTATCCGCTTGGCTTATTACTCTACTAGGGCTGTGGCTTCCACATGGGCCTATAAGAACGAGGCTTCTGTTGACCAGATATGTAAGGCAGCGACTTGGTCTTCTCTGCACACTTTTGCCAAATTCTACAAATTTGATATTTTTGCTTCTTCGGAGGCTGTTTTTGGGAGAAAGGTTTTGCAAGCCGTGGTGCCTTCTGTTTAGGTAACCTGATTTGCTCCCTCCCTTCATCCGTGTCCTAAAGCTTTGGTATTGGTTCCCACAAGTAATGGATGACGACGTGGACCGGACACACCAATGTTGGAGAAAACAGAATTTATGCTTACCTGATAAATTACTTTCTCCAACGGTGTGTCCGGTCCACGGCCCGCCCTGGTTTTTTTAATCAGGTTGAAATTTTTTTTCTTTATACACTACAGTCACCACGGCACCCTATAGTTTCTCCTTTTTCTCCTAACCGTCGGTCGAATGACTGGGGGGCGGAGCCAGAGGGGGAGCTATATGGACAGCTCTTGCTGTGTGCTCTCCTTGCCTATCCCTGTGGGGGAGAACATTTCCCACAAGTAATGGATGACGCCGTGGACCGGACACACCGTTGGAGAAAGTAATTTATCAGGTA
Organism: Bombina bombina; assembly: GCF_027579735.1. NCBI lineage: Eukaryota > Metazoa > Chordata > Amphibia > Anura > Bombinatoridae > Bombina > Bombina bombina. The sequence goes on from NC_069507.1 coordinate 223,763,870, forward strand.
AGCATAAATTCTGTTTTTTTACAGAGTCTTAATGACAGTATATTGTAAACCTTCTTTTTTACAGAGTCTTAATGACAGTATATTGCAAACCTTCTTTTTTACAGCCTTAATGACAGTATATTGTAAACCTTCTTTTTTACAGCACATAATTAAACATTTTATATTATTAGCTCAATGCCTACTAGATGCTTGTGGAGTTGCAGAGGGACCTTGTAAAAGCAATATCATGCAGTAAAAGTAAATTCCTTCACATGTTAGTGGGCGTTACTGCCATTAGCCTATATAATTCTGTGTGGCCAGCGCATGATATCTCGCGCATCAAACAGAACAGCTAATAATGTACAAAAACAACACTACGGAAATGCACTTGCAAAACAGTGTAAATTATTAGTATTGTTATTAATATTTATTTGTAAAATTCAGTAGCACTGGGTACAGAGATAGGGGCAAATAATGACAAAGATTAGTGATAAGATACAAATGCATAAAACTAGTACAGGAAGAGGAGGGCCTTGCTCCGAAGAGCTTACAGTCTGTGATTGTAAAATATTTGCATGTATGTTTTGTTATGGTAGAAATGAGCGGTGTCTCCAGGGACTGTCAGCGGGTGACATGGGGGCATATCCTGTGAGATATATGGGTGTAACCCAGTATTCAGGATAATGGGGCATATCTATCAAGCTCTGGATAGAGCTTGATGCCCCGTGTTTCTGGCGAGCCTGCAGGCTCGCCAGAAACACCAGTTATGAAGCAGCGGTCTAAAGACCGCTGTTCCATAACCTGTCCGCCTGCTCTGAGCAAGCGGACAGACATCGCCGCAATTCAACCCGAACAAGTATAATCGGGTTGATTGACACCCCCCTGCTGGTGGCCTATTGGTATTGCTCTCCGTATTCAGCGAGGTCTGGCGGACCTGATCCGCACTGTCGGATCAGGTCCGCCAGACTTTGATAAATAGAAGCCATAGTGTCTGGGGTGGAATTTAGAGGTTTGGGTGGTTCCAGGATTCCCTGAGATAAACCAGGATGTAAATAATAAAAGGAAAGACAGCAGGTCTAGCCTAATTATGCATTGTTCAGCAATCTGTAGGAGCTCTGCCATTCGTAGATGCAGTAACTGAACCCAGATGCGCCAAAGGGACATGAAAACAATTTTGTTCTGGATTCCATCATAGTGCATACAATTTAAAAAAAAAAAAGTTCTGACTATTATCAAATCTACTTCATTCTCTTGGTATCCTTATTTAAAAAGTAGGTAGACTCAGTGTCATGCACATGTCTGAAGCACTCTGTGGCAGCAGTTGTTATACACTATTGAGCACTAGATAGCAATAGTGTTTGCAGAATTGCTGCCATATAGTGCATCTCACTTAAGCAAGCTCTTTAATCTACCTAGGTATACTCTTAAACAAAAGGATACAAAGAGAACAAAGTCAATTTGATAATAGAAGTAAATTGGGACGTTTTTAAAATAGTATGCTCTATCTGACTCATGAAAGAAAAAATTGGAGTTTTATGTCTCTTTAATAATTGTTACACAATGTCCTGGGGTAATAGGTAAAAGAATACCAAACTAGAAAGACATAACTTCATACACACATACATAAAAATGTATGCCTGGACCTCTCACATTGAAGATTTCTTATGACAAATGCATGAATAAGTCACTTGTAAGAATGGGATAAAGCATCCAAATGTATGGGTCATGAGGATGAGGACTAATGGAGAGAGAATTGAAGATTAGTGGAACCCACAATGCAATGCAACACCACCAAGCTGCTTTTGATGTCAAGCAGTCTTAAAACTGGTATGTATCATCATCCGTGTAGTGACACTACTCTCAGATTGGGACTCATTCAGAAATGGGACTGAAGGTAAAGAGATAATAACATGTTCATGATATAGATTGATAGACTTTTATAATATTTTATTGAGGAAGCAGAGACATACAATAACATACAATTTATAACAATTACACAACAAAAGATATGAAGATATTAGGCTCCACATGTTCTCTGGAAACATCAAGTCCCAATGAGGTAAAGGGCAACTGTAGTTATAACCCCACTTGTCAATGAGACCTCTTATGGGTCCAGCCAAACAGTAGCAAAAAGATAAAGTAAATCAAGTAAATAATTCCATATTACAAACAATTTTTTAAGAACATATTTTGTAGTGTCATCTACAGTTCCAGACATACTTTGGAACTATTACATATACAAAATAAACGCAAATCAAGAGTGTGTTAACCTAACTTTAAGTGATGGTAATCTCTCCCCTTTAAAAAATCTGATCTGGAATGTTAGTGATATTTTAGATGGAGTTTAAAGGGACAGTTTACACCAGAATTGCTATTGTTTAAAAAGATAGATAATCCCTTTATTACCCATTCCCCAGTTTTGCATAACCAACAAAATTATATTAATATATGTTTTACCTCTGTGTTTACCTTGTATCTAAGCCTCTGCAGACTGCCCCTTATCTCGGTGCTTTTGACAGACATGCAGTTTAGCCAATCAGTGCAGACTTCTAAATAACTCCACAGGAGTGAGCACAATGTTATCTATATGACACACATACTGTCTAACTGTGAAAAACTTTCACACATACTGTCTAACTGTGAAAAAAATGCTCTGCGCAAGAGGCGGGCGGTTTTCAACAGTTTAGAAATCAGTTTGAGCCTACCTAGGTTTAGCTTTTCAAAAATACCACTAGGGAACAAAGCAAATTTAATGATAAAAGTCAATTGGTAAGTTGTTTAAAATTTTATGCCCTATCTGAATCATGAAAGTTTAATTTTAACTAGACTGTCCCTTTAATTCATCAGACGTAATGAAGATGCGCTATAACTTACTTTTTAATATAGATATGCAATTCAAATACCTGTGAGCTAACGGTTTAAATTGTTCTCCAATCAGAGCTCTCCCCATATGGCACTTTTGTTGTAGCTAGAGCGCTGATTGTACAACAATTTAAACCGTTAGCTCACAGAAAAACTGACTTTGAAGTGGGCAGCAGACCGTGGGGTACTTGAATTTCATATCTACATTAAAAAGTAAGTTATAGCACAATTTCATTACAACTGATGAATTAAACTCCATCTAAAATATCAATAACATTCTGGATATGATTTTATAAAGAGGAGAGTTTACCATTATTTTAAGGACTAAGTCCTAAGTGCCAAAGAGAAAAAAAGAAAGTAAGAGAGAGAGAGAGAGAGAGAGAGAGAGAGAGAGAGAGAGGAAAGAAAAAAATAAAATAATTAAATTACTACTTACTTCCTCCTGGTTGCATACTCCCCCAAGCATATTACTCTGCTTTCTTTTGCCTCTGCCACTCATCCCAAAGGATTCAAACCAGGCCATGAAGACCTAATCTACCCTCCACTCTTAAAGAGTATTCCTCCATACTCCTTATACAAGAGAGATTGATAGACTTTTTAGTAACAGCCCAACAAAAACACAGCTAAGGCAAAGCCTTTTCATAGACCTAACTTCAATTACACAAACTGCCTGCATACTAACAAAAGATCCATTTATATATTACTTTAGTGTTTTAGGTAACCAAGGTCATTTCTCATGAAAAGAACATGTGGCACATAGACTATGTACACTATGTGACATAGTGTACTGAATATTGTTAACATTATAGCAGTAAAGCTCTTTAATGCACAATAAACTATAATTAAAACAAAAAGAAAGGTTCCGGCTCACTGTAAAGCTTATATCACAAAATCGAAGACTAGGATGATAAAAAAAAACTGGTATTTATTGGTGCACTATAAAAACAAAATGATAGTGTAGTTACCCATAGTGGGAATGGAACGTATTAAGGGCTGTAGCCTGGCAGGGATGGCAATGTGAAGGAAAGATGGAGTTGCAACAATGTTGCAGTTTAAGGGGAGTGACTCACGTTGGGGTTTAAGAGCAGATGTTCTGGAGAGTTCTGCCTCTTTCCTCCGGTGTTTCTTCCAGAAGTTGGAGTTGTGGAGATTGCTGTTCGTCATGGATCATGCCAGGTGAGTGTCCATTCCTCCTAAAAGGTTCAGGGATGGGTCCCCGGGTGGTAGCAGGGCTCCTGCAAAGGAGAAGAGGCTAGTTAGTGAGGAGTTGCCCACTCAGGGGGCAGATATCCCATGTGGTCAGGGTTCTAGGGCTCCCTGTCCTGTTCCCCCAGACTCCCCCTCCTTGTATGAGGTAGCGGAGTCGAGCCTGGGGGATACTGAGGTAGGCAAGGGAATGGAGGAGCAGGAGGAAGGAGATTTTGAGGAGGCCTTGGGCCTAGTGGCCCAGGGTCTGGGGCCTATCTGGTTGTAGGGGATCCCATGCCGAGCAATGCTCTGGTAGCGAGAGGGCAAGCCCTGCCTATTGATACAGCTGCTGGAGTAGTGTCTCTCCTGCAGGCCTTGGTGGCAGCAGTTATGTCTGGAGGGGGTTCACCTGTTTTGGGGCCTGGTTCTGGGCCTAGCATGGGGGCCGGTGTGGGGCCTGGTTTCGGGCCTAGTTGGCCTGGTGCCGGTCCGCATGGTGGCCCGGTGAATTTGGGGCCTTGTTGGCAGTCGGGCCTGGTTCTGGGCCCATCTGGCCTGGGCCTGTCAGTAGTGAGGCATGGCCGGTGGTTGTGGGGCCTAGTGGGGGGCTGGCATAGGGCTTGCTCGGCCTAGTGCTGGTTCTTACCCGGTTGCGGTTATGGGGCATGCGGGCCGTACGGCGGGGCCCTCAGGCCTTGCTGTGGGGCCTTTACCAGGTAGGCCTGTGGCCAGCAGCAGCCCTTACAAGGTGGCTCTGGATCCTGTCCTTCTGGTGACGTCACGCACAATTGGTGCACCGTAGCCCCGCCCCTTCCGGTGACGCACTTCCGGTGCACCAATTGGAGGAGACCACACCCCTGAGAGGCCGCGGTAGTGAGCGCGGTTGCAGGAGAGGCAGGCAGGGAGCTCGCAGGAGTAGGTCCTTGCACGGTGCCCAAGCAGGTGAGTCGGGAGTACCGGGGTTGAGGGCCTGCCCTCCGGGTGGTGCTGAAGGTGGCAGTAAGGCTGTTCCGGTAGTGGGTGGTAGGTATGGTACTGTGGCAGGGGGCAGTAGGGGCACCCTGTGCAGGCAGGGGGGGCAGCAGGTCATTCCAGCAGCTTTGATGCAGCTGCTGCAACCTTTGTTGATTGCGTGGAACACGTTCAGGGGGCAGATGGCAGCTGGGGGTATGCATGTTGCTTGGGGTGTGAGTGCTGGTGGGGCAGTGCTCAGAGACCCTGGTACTCCCGACGTTTCCATTGTTTTGCAAGCTCCAGTAGCAGCAGGTGGTCATGTGGAGGATTCCAGGACAGCAAGGTCCCTTTCGCTAACACAGGGGAACAAGGAAGTAGCCGGGATGTCTGAGGTAGTACCTTCTACGTCAACTGCAGGATCAGCCCTGTCAGGCAGAGCAGCTGGGACTTCTGGAGGCGGTGATACAACCACACTTACACTAGGGGGTGGGGGTTTGGACTCATCTTCAGACTTAGGACCAGATAGTGATCAGTCTTTGGCGCTTGAGGGCAAAGATAAGTGTAGGATGTTCAAGCTGTTAAACAGGTTAATGTCGAATCAAGGGGTGCAGGCATTAGGGCAAAAAGGGGGGGCTAGGCAGGCGGACCCCCTTAGTGTTTTAGTGGTACCAGTGGGGCCCCCTCTAGGGAGGGTAGGGCACAAGGAGGTGCTGCTCGTGGATGCTTCCCCATGTCAAGTGCACTGTCTATACGGGCACTTGAAGTCAAGGATTGTGCAAAGGATACAGGCGGGCAAAAACGTTAACATATTTGAGCGGTCTGTGGAGGCACAGAGGCAGAAAGAGAGGAGTAAGATCGGGACTGGCCCAAAGAAGTTTAAGCACCCAGTCATGTACTTGGAATGGCATCACTGTTTCAGAGTCCTGGGTGCTTGCTATTTGGAGAAGCACCCTGATCAGATGCAGACAGTCATTAAGTATATGGATACTATTGACTGGATCTGTCAGAGGTACAAAGAATGGGCGTGGCGTGATTATGACGACAAGTACCGCAGGAAGATGGTGGGGAACCCTCTTCTGAATTTCGGCACGACCGACATGCACCTGTGGGCCAGACTGGGGGCTGAGCGGTCGCTCTCCCCCATGGTTTTCCTGCAGGTGCACAGAGATCCTTTGCTAAGGTATGGTGCCGGGGTTGCGAGTGCTGGAAGTTCCAGGAAAGGCAATATGAGAGGGGCACAGCATTTTCCTTTCGTCAATCTGAAAGTTCTGCACGCGGGTGGGGGGGGTCAAAAAGGACTTTGGCCTGACAGAGGTCAGTCTAAGGGAGCAGCTGGTGCTAAGGGTTCTACATTTGTACCCAGACCATCAGGTAGCAGGTGTGCTGCTGACGGGGTTGTGGGAGGGGGTCAGTGACTCACCGCAATTTGAAGTCGGTTAAGGAGTATCCTGACGTGGTGCGGGAGAAGCTACTGAAGGAGGTGTGGCTAGGGAGAATGTTGGGCCCCTTTGCAGAGTTGCAGATAGTGGATTTGGTGGTGTCCCTGCTGGGGGTAGTACCTAAGAAAGAGCCGGGGAAGTTTTGGCTGATCCAGCACCTGTCCTATCCAGTTGGCGCGTCGGTCAATGATGCCATTCACCCTGAGCTGGCCTCGGTGCATTACCAGTCCTTTGACCAGGCACTGACGGTGGTGCTGCGGTCTGGGAGGGGTGCTGATTTGGCGAAACTCGACATTGAGTCAGCATTTCGGTTGTTGCCGTTGCATCCAGCTTCCTTTAGGTTAATGGGGTGCAAATTGCAGGGGGAGTATTATGTAGATAGGTGCTTACTCATGGGGTGTTCCCTGTCATGTGCATTATTTGAGATGTTCAGTTCATTTTTGCACTGGGCGGTGGTTTCGGTGGCAGGGGATAATGTGGTGGCACATTATCTGGATGACTTCCTCCTGGTGGGCGCACCAGGATCAGGAAGTTGTGCCAGGCTACTGGAAACCATGTGTTTTCTGATGGCTAAATTTGGGGTGCCGCTTGCCGAGGACAAGACACAGGGGCCTTGCAAACGCCTGACGTACCTCGGCATAGAAATCGACATGGAGGCTAAGTTTTGCCGCCTGCCGAGTGAAAAGGTCCATAAGCTCCTGGAAGTGGTTGGGGTGGCTGAAGAAAGAGCTGCAATCATTGCTTGGAATGTTGAATTTTGCCTGCAGGGTTATACCTATGGGCAGGGTATTCAACAGGCGGATGGAGGGTTGTTTGGGTAGAGCTGGCAGAGTGCGGGTCCCCAGAGATATTGTTGAGGATTTGCAGGTCTGGGATAGGTTTCTGACAGATTTCAATGGGGTGCGGCTGTGGCCTAGGCAGATAGTGACCAGTCAAGAGTTACAGCTGTTTACTTTCACGGCGGGAGCATTTGGCTTTGGTGCCTTCCTTGATGGCAAATAGTACACAGGGCCTTGGCCAGTTGGGTGGCGCAAGCGGGGGCTCACTAGAAATCTGACCCTGATTGAGCTATTCCCTATTGTGGTGGCGGTTGAGCTGTAGGCTCACCGCCTCCAGGATAGGGTGGTCACATATTAGTTGGATAATCTGAGCGTGGTGCATGCTGTCAACAACTTGCCAGCTGCGTCTCCAGTAGTGGTGCGATATCTGCGTTAACTGATGTTGAGGTGCCTCTGTGGCAATATTCACTTTGCGGCGCGTCACGTGCCAGGGGTGGATAATGTAGTAGTGGATGCCTTGTTGCATTTCAAATGGGATCAGTTTAGGAAGTTAGTTCCAAATGCTGCTGCAGTGGGTCTGACCTGTCCTAATTTTCTCTGGCAGCTGGCGGAACTGGGGGAGCATTCTGTTGCTTGTGGGCTCAGCCTTAGCTCCGGCGATGTGGGCTGCCTACTTGTTCTACTGTAGAGCTTGGGAAGAATTCTGCGAGAACAGACAGGTTTCTGTGCGGGATGGCTCACAGGTAATGTTGCTGGAATGGTTAACTGTGCTTAGGGAATGCGCAAGGGGGCTGTACAGGCGTGATTGGCAGCCCTTTCGTATTTTTATAAGCTAGCAGCTGGCCGCGACCCGGCAGGGCCGTTTCTGGTGAAGCAGATAGTGCGGGGTTGGGGGCGCACAGAAATTAAAGTGCCAGATGTCAGGGAGCCGATAACGAGCAAGAGACTAGAGCGGCTTTTGCTTGAGCTGCAAGGGGTGTGTTCATCCCCGTATGAGTGCTCTTTGTTTCGGGTGGCTTTTGTGCTGGCGTTTGTTGGTGCGCTGCGTGTGAGCAAACTGGTAGCGCCGGCGGCTAAGGTGTCAGGGAAAGGTGTTCTGCTTCAGCACGTCAGAGTGTATGAGTCGGCAGTTCTACTTTTTGTCCCCCGGTCTAAAAAGGACCAGGAGGGTAAGGGCACTTGGATGACTTTGGCTGGGAAGGGTGGCAGTGTGGCCTGCCCAGTCCGAGTGTTGTCTGAGTTTTTAGGGGTACGTCCAGTAGGTGGGAGTCAGCTTTTAATACATGCGGATGGTTCCTCGCTGTCGGTCTACCAGTTCAAGAAGGTGCTGAAAGTAGTGGCTGGTAAGGTAGTCATTAATCCAAGCAGTATAGGGATGCATTCCTTTAGGATCAGTGCAGCTACTTCGGCAGCGGTGGAGGGGCAGTCTGCAGCAGGCATTAAGCGATTAGGCAGGTGGCGCTCAAATAGGTACAAGTTGTACGTTAGGCCATTGTAGCAATAGCTGGTGGTATTTAGTTGCCTGTGTAGTTAGCCAGTGTTTACTGTTGTTGTTTCAGGTTCTGCTCCACCGGCTGTGTGAGTCTGGATTGTGGGACATTCTTATGTCCACTGGGCGGCCATTCGGGCTGCCGCTTCATCTGGGAGGCAACAATTAGGTTTCCCACCGGCCAGGGCATCCCCGAGATGGTTGGGTTGGAGAGGGATGCGCTGGCGCCAGCTCCCAACGCTGCTGCAGGATGCGCATAGGCGTTGGGGTAGGCCCCAGATAGTGGTGCTGCACATGGGAGGGAATGATGTTGGTGAGACCCCTGTTTTGGATCTCATCAGGTTCATTCAGGCAGACATAGCATGGCTACGTACTTGATGCCCGGGGGTTCGTGTAGGATGGTCCAATATGGTGGCCAGACTGCATTGGAGGCATTTAGGTTCAGCGGGCTCTGGATATAGAATTCGGAAAAAAGTAAATAGAGTGGTGGGGAATTCTGTCTGCGGGTTGCAGGGGTTTGTGGTTCGGCATCCTAATTTGTCAGCTGACCAGAAGGTTTTGTACCGCCCCGATGGTGTGCATTTATCCAAGGTTGGTTTAGACCTATTCTTGGGTAATTTAAGAGAGGCATTAGCCACCCAACTTTAAGTTGCGTGGGGGGTGGCAGCAAGAGTCTCTTGTTGATATGGTGGCGAGAGGTAGCGGCCTAATTTTGAAGCCTTGGGGTGGAGTGATTAGTCAGGCTGGAGGAAAGGCAACATCAATAGGTCCAAGCCTAGGGTGCCTTCTCCTCGCAGGTAGGCAGGCCAGAAAATCATCCTAACCCCCTTGGCTAACATCTGATGGGACAGAGTCATCCAGGGGACTCCGTCATATTCCGAAATGAATTTGGGCCTGTACCACCCAATGTAGGAGTTATGGTTAGGGACTCATGCACGCCAGGCATATTTGCATATGCTGTTGGTTACTAAAAAAACCTGCTAGTGTGACTATGTGCACTAGCCATTTAAATAAATGCGACCTGAGGGTCTTCCTCCCAGCTCTGTTTGTCATGTCCTTATTTAGGGAAATAGGGGGGGTAATAAAGTTTGAGTAAGTGTGTTATTTCACTGGCATCCAGGAGTAGGCTATTCAGTCCTTATGATAGTGTAGTGACCCCTAGTGGGAATGGAATGTATTAAGGGCTGTAGCCTGGCAGGGCTAGGAATGTGAAGGAAAGATGGAGTTGCAACAATGTTGCAGTTTAAGGGGAGTGACTCACCTTGGGGTTTAAGAGCAGATGTTCTGGAGAGTTCTGCCTCTTTCCTCTGGTGCTTCTTCCAGAAGTTGGAGTTGCCCACCCTCCCTTCCCTAGAAAAGCGATATTGGGGCGGCATGAGCAGCGGCTGTGTTTCGGCTCTAGCTAACATGGCGGGGGTAGGTTTAGTTGAGCTAGCCTTGGGTAAGCCGTGTTTGTAATGTTTGGGCCTCCACCAGCATCTTATTCTGCTCTTTCAGCTGTCAAGAGCTGGGCCCCTTAATTGCAGGAGTGATAGTTTGCTCTAGCGGCGAGAGGTAGCGGCCTAATTTTAAAACTTTGGGGTGGAGTGATTGGTCGGGTGGAGAAAAGGCGACATCACTAGGTCCGAGCCTAGGGTGCCTTCTCCTCACAGGTAGGCAGGCCAGAAAATCATCCTAACCCCCTTGGCTAACATCTTATGGGGCGGAGTCATCCAGGGGACTCTGTCATATTCCGAAATGAATTTGGGCCTCTACCTCCCAATGTAGGAGTTATGGTTAGGGACTCATGCACGCCAGGCATATTTGCATAAGCTGTTGGTTACTAAGTAACCTGCTAGTGTGACTATGCACACTAGCCATTTAAATAAATGCGACCTGAAGGTCTTCCTCCCAGCTCTGTTTGTCGTGTCCTTATTTCGGGAAATAAGGGGGGTAATAAAGTTTGAGTAAGTGTGTTATTTCACTGGCATCCCGGAGTGGGCTATTCAGTCCTTAAGTAACAGAAGTGAAGTCATCAAAGAAAAAGGATGACAAGGGCAGCAACAGCAGACGCGTTTCATGCGGGACTACCGCACTTGTTTACTGCATAACAAGCTAATCTGCCTCCTATCTATGTAAAGGCATATGCTTCATTGAAGAAATCCCATTTAACTATTTTCTTACTGAAGCATAAATCTTATTGCAGCATTAACCTTTTCTTATCAATAGTACATTGTTATAGTTAATGGTAGATATTCCATCTAATTATTTAGATATTCATTAAACCACATTTTATATACTGTTTATCTATATAGAGATACAATTATATTTAGTGCATTACATGAGAATTTATTTTTGTTTCTTATAAACTTTTAAGTAAATATAGGTGTATGAAAGATATATTAGATTAATAAATTTACATCCGCCTCTATATTTATACCCCAAGGGTTTCTGGTATTTAGCGTAAAAATCCACTGTATTTCTTTTTTACTAAGGAAATAATCCGTGCCCCCCCCCCCTTTTGGAAAAGGGGATATGAACAATGGCGTAGATTTGTAATAATGAGGAATCACCAGAATGTTCATTTTTAAAATGTTTGCTACTGATGTATATATTTTGGGGTTCTCAATATCTCTAATGTGTATTTCTTTTTTACTAAGGAAATAATCTGTGCCCCCCCCTTTTGGAAAAGGGGTCATGATCAATTGCGTAGATTTGTACTAATGAGGAATCACCAGATTGTTCATTTTTAAAATGTTTGCTACTGATGTATATATGTTGGGGTTCTCAATATCTCTAAACTATAGCTATTGCCTTTAGGAACACCTTTTTTTCATGGTTTTACTAAATGTATACAGACAGTTCTTGTATAAATACATTTTTGAATAACAAATGTTTCATTTGACCTCATTGGCTCTATGTTAAAAGAATCACATTACTGACCATGGCTAAGTCTGGAAAAAGTGCTTAAACATATCTTTCAAATATCAATTTTCCAAAACTGACTTCAAGTTCTCTCAAGTCCTCTCCTTTAAAAGATATCATCTAAAAAAAGAGACAAAAGTGTATGCAATAGTGAATTATGTCTTTAAACATTCAGCTTCATCTGAATGTGAATAATACACATGCATGAGGTGTAACACAGCTCTAGGAGTAAAGCACTTTATAATTAATCCATTGGCACAAATTTCATACTGTTCTTTAATTGCTTTATTAAAATCAAGTTTCTTTATGAAAAACAAATGTCCCTCTGCTGGATAAAAAAAATACTTCCTCTTAGCTTTTTTTTATCAACATAGCTTTAACAATGTTTTCATGTAAAATTATTTTATTTTTAAATGCCTGGTTATATTATTTAGACTGTGACATTTTAAGTTCCATCTTGGCATGTATACATATATTATACTTAGATGGTCCTTAAGAACCCTGTTGACATGTATATATATATGTACTTCTTTATGTACAGATCTTTAGGAGACACAGGTTTTTCTCCTGTAATGCATGTTTTTATTTGTTGTTGCTTTTTATAAATTATATATTATCATGCAGAGTTGTTACAAGAAAACAAAAGTAACTCCTAACCTTTCAACATCTTCTGCCTTTTCTAGTAGCCCTGGGATTATTCAATGAAGTAATTAGTCATCACTCTTGATATCTTAGGTGGCTTCATGCTTCATGTATAGCTGAAGCATATGATGGATCAGTATTTATAAGATGTTTCTACCAAAGTTAATTTTTTTTTCAAAAATATTATAAAATATATATATTTTTTTTTTACGCAGACAGCCATCTTGTTGTGGTCATAAGGAGGAGGGCGTTGGGTGGGTTTAAGGGATCCAGGCCCTCTAATGTATGTATATGTGTGTGTTTGTGTGTATGCTTATATGTTTATGTGTATGTGTATATGTAACTTAGTAGATGAGGTTGAAAAAAGACGTAAGTCTGTCGAATTCAACCTATACAATTCTTAATATACTTACAAAAAAAACTCCAGTTGATCTTAAATTAATCCCATTAAAAAGGTGATCCATTTAACACAAGAAATCATATCCTTGAATTCTGTTTCTAGCCATAAATGTATCTAAACTATTTTTAAATGTATCTAAGGTATTGGCATTTACTGCCTCCTTAGGTAATGAGTTCCACAATTTGATTGCTCTTACAGTAAAAAAACAATTACATTGCTGGAGCCTTTCCTTTCCTCCAGTCTTAAATTGTTACCTCTTGTCATAAATAATTTTCTTTGAATAAATGGAGCTATCTCTGTATATGGGCCTTGAATATATTTTTTATAAAGTAATCATTTCACCTCTCAAGCACCTTTTTTCTAGAGAAAACAGAGCCAGTGTGCCTAACGTCTCCTCTTAGCTTAAATTTTCGATTCCCCTTTAGTTCTGTGGCCCTTCTCTTAACTTTTTCTAAGTCTGCAATGTCTTTTTTTTAGATTGGTCCCCAGAACTGCACTCAAGGTGAGGTCTTAACAGGGATTTATATAGTGATAAAATTATGCTTTCCTTCCTTGCATCAATACCACTTTTAATACATTCTAGTATCTTATTAGCCTTAAAAATAGCTGCCCTGCATTGTGCACCCATCTTTAGCTTGTTATCTATAAGTACTCCCAAATCCCTTTACTCCTCTGTTTTGCCAAGTCTAGTCTCATTTAAATAATAGGTTTCCTGATTATTTTCCAGTATTAAATTTCAATTTCCATTTACCTGCCCATTTTTCTAATTTTTGTAGATCCCCTTATAAAGCAATTTCATCCTGCACTGACCTAATGACCTCACACAACTTTGTATCATCTGCAAAAATAGAGATGTTGCTATTTAATCCTTGCTCCAAGTCATTAATAAAAATATTTAAAAAAACAGGGCCCAGCACTGATCCCTAGGGGACTCCACTTATTACCTTTTGTCCAATCTGAGTATGATCCATTTACTACTACTTGTTGCTCTCTGTTTTTTATCCAGTTATTTATCCATGAGCTAACATTTTCAGCTATTCCCAGTCCTTTCATTTTGTACATTAATCTCTCATGTGGCACTGTATCAAACACCTTTGCAAAATCCATGGTATATCACATCAACTGATTCCCCTTTATCTATATTTTTACTTCCTCGCAGAATCTAATTAAATTAATTTGTCTTGATCTATTTCTCATGCTGATTTGTACTAATTTACTATTGCGCTGGAGGAAAGGCGACATCACTAGGTCCGAGCCTAGGGTGCCTTCTCCTCGCAGGTAGGCAGGCCAGAAAATCATCCTAACCCCCTTGGCTAACATCTTATGGGGCGGAGTCTTCCAGGGGACTCTGTCATATTCCGAAATAAATTTGGGCCTCTACCTCCCAATGTAGGAGTTATGGTTAGGGACTTATGCACGCCAGGCATATTTGCATAAGCTGTTGGTTACTAAGTAGCCTGCTAGTATGACTATGCACACTAGCCATTTAAATAAATGCAACCTGAAGGTCTTCCTCCCAGCTCTGTTTGTTGTGTCCTTATTTCGGGAAATAAGGGGGGTAATAAAGTTTGAGTAAGTGTGTTATTTCACTGGCATCCCGGACTGGGCTATTCAGTCCTTAAGTAACAGAAGTGAAGTCATCAAAGAAAAAGGATGACAAGGGCAGCAGCAGACGCGTTTCATGCGGGACTACCGCACTTGTTTACTGCATAACAGCTAATCTGCCTCCTATCTATGTAAAGGCATATGCTTCATTGAAGAAATCCCATCTAACTATTTTCTTACAGAGGCATAAATCTTATTGCAGCATTAACCTTTTCTTATCAATGGTACATTGTTATAGTTAATGGTAGATATTCCATCTAATTATTTAGATATTCATTAAACCACATTTTATATATTGATTATCTATATAGAGATACAATTATATTTAGTGCATTACATGAGAATTTATTTTTGTTTCTTATAAACTTTTAAGTAAATATAGGTGTATGAAAGATATATTAGATTAATAAATTTACATCCGCCTCTATATTTATACCCCAAGGGTTTCTGGTATTTAGAGTAAAAATCCACTGTATTTCTTTTTTACTAAGGAAATAATCCGTGCCCCCCCCCCCTTTTGGTAAAGGGGACATGATCAATTGCGTAGATTTGTACTAATGAGGAATCACCAGAATGTTCATTTTTAAAATGTTTGCTACTGATGTATATATTTTTGGGTTCTCAATATCTGTAATGTGTATTTCTTTTTTACTAAGGAAATAATCCGTGCCCCCCCCCCCTTATGTGTTATATGTTGGGGTTCTCAATATCTCTAAACTATAGCTATTGCCTTTAGGAACACCTTTTTTTCATGGTTTTACTAAATGTATACAGACAGTTCTTGTATAAATACATTTTTGAATAACAAATGTTTCATTTGACCTCATTGGCTCTATGTTAAAAGAATCACATTACTGACCATGGCTAAGTCTGGAAAAAGTGCTTAAACATATCTTTAAAATATCAATTTTCCAAAACTGACTTCAAGTTCTCTCAAGTCCTCTCCTTTAAAAGATATCATCTAAAAAAAGAGACAAAAGTGTATGCAATAGTGAATTATGTCTTTAAACATTCAGCTTCATCTGAATGTGAATAATACACATGCATGAGGTGTAACACAGCTCTAGGAGTAAAGCACTTTATAATTAATCCATTGGCACAAATTTCATACTGTTCTTTAATTGCTTTATTAACATCAAGTTTGTTTATGAAAAACAAATGTCCCTCTGCTGGATAAAAAAAATACTTCCTCTTAGCTTTTTTTTAATCAACATAGCTTTAACAATGTTTTCATATAAAATGATTTTATTTTTAAATGCCTGGTTATATTATTTAGACTGTGACATTTTAAGTTCCAACTTGGCATGTATACATATATTATACTTAGATGGTCCTTAAGAACCCTGTTGACATGTATATATATATGTACTTCTTTATGTACAGATCTTTAGGAGACACAGGTTTTTCTCCTGTAATGCATGTTTTTATTTGTTGTTGCTTTTTATAAATTATATATTATCATGCAGAGTTGTTACAAGGAAACAAAAGTAACTCCTAACCTTTCAACATCTTCTGCCTTTTCTAGTAGCCCTGGGATTATTCAATGAAGTAATTAGTCATCACTCTTGATATCTTAGGTGGCTTCATGCTTCATGTATAGCTGAAGCATATGATGGATCAGTATTTTAAGATGTTTCTACCAAAGTGAATTTTAAAAAAAAATAAATATAGTAAAATATATATATATATATATTTTACGCAGACAGCCATCTTGTTGTGGTCAAAAGAAGGAGGGCGTTGGGTGGGTTTAAGGGATCCAGGCCCTCTAATGTATGTATATGTATGTGTGTTTGTGTGTATGCTTATATGTTTATGTGTATGTGTATATGTAACTTAGTAGATGAGGTTGAAAAAAGACGGAAGTCCGTCAAATTCAACCTATACAATTCTTAATATACTTACAAAAAAAACTCCAGTTAATCTTAAATTAATCCAATTAAATAGGTGATCCATTTAACACAAGAAATCATATCCTTGAATTCTGTTTCCAGCCATAAATGTATCTAAACTATTTTTAAATGTATCTAAGGTATTGGCATTTACTGCCTCCTTAGGTAATGAGTTCCATAATTTGATTGCTCTTACAGTAAAAAAACAATTACATTGCTGAAGCCTTTCCTTTCCTCCAGTCTTAAATTGTTACCTCTTGTCACAAATAATTTTCTTGGAATAAATGGAGCTATCTCTGTATATGGGCCTTGAATATATTTTTTATAAAGTAATCATTTCACCTCTCAAGCACCTTTTTTCTAGAGAAAACAGACCCAGTGTGCCTAACTTCTCCTCTTAGCTTAAATTTTCGATTCCCCTTTAGTTCTGTGGCCCTTCTCTTAACTTTTTCTAAGTCTGCAATGTCTTTTTTTTTTAGATTGGTCCCCAGAACTGCACTCAAGGTGAGGTCTTAACAGGGATTTATATAGTGATAAAATTATGCTTTCCTTCCTTGCATCAATACCACTTTTAATACATCCTAGTATCTTATTAGCCTTAAAAATAGCTGCCCTGCATTGTGCACCCATCTTTAGCTTGTTATCTACAGTATAAGTACTCCCAAATCCCTTTACTCCTCTGTTTTGCCAAGTCTAGTCTCATTTAAATAATAGGTTTCCTGATTATTTTCCAGTATTAAATTTCAATTTCCATTTACCTGCCCATTTTTCTAATTTTTGTAGATCCCGTTATAAAGCAATTTCATCCTGCACTGACCTAATGACCTCACACAACTTTGTATCATCTGCAAAAATAGAGATGTTGCTATTTAATCCTTGCTCCAAGTCATTAATAAAAATATTTAAAAAAAAACAGGGCCCAGCACTGATCCCTGGGGGACTCCACTTATTACCTTTGTCCAATCTGAGTATGATCCATTTACTACTACTTGTTTCTCTCTGTTTTTTATCCAGTTATTTATCCATGAGCTAACATTTTCAGCTATTCCCAGTCCTTTCATTTTGTACATTAATCTCTCATGTGGCACTGTATCAAACGCCTTTTAAATAAATGCGACCTGAGGGTCTTCCTCCCAGCTCTGTTTGTCATGTCCTTATTTAGGGAAATAGGGGGGGTAATAAAGTTTGAGTAAGTGTGTTATTTCACTGGCATCCAGGAGTAGGCTATTCAGTCCTTATGATAGTGTAGTGACCCCTAGTGGGAATGGAATGTATTAAGGGCTGTAGCCTGGCAGGGCTAGGAATGTGAAGGAAAGATGGAGTTGCAACAATGTTGCAGTTTAAGGGGAGTGACTCACCTTGGGGTTTAAGAGCAGATGTTCTGGAGAGTTCTGCCTCTTTCCTCTGGTGCTTCTTCCAGAAGTTGGAGTTGCCCACCCTCCCTTCCCTAGAAAAGCGATATTGGGGCGGCATGAGCAGCGGCTGTGTTTCGGCTCTAGCTAACATGGCGGGGGTAGGTTTAGTTGAGCTAGCCTTGGGTAAGCCGTGTTTGTAATGTTTGGGCCTCCACCAGCATCTTATTCTGCTCTTTCAGCTGTCAAGAGCTGGGCCCCTTAATTGCAGGAGTGATAGTTTGCTCTAGCGGCGAGAGGTAGCGGCCTAATTTTAAAACTTTGGGGTGGAGTGATTGGTCGGGTGGAGAAAAGGCGACATCACTAGGTCCGAGCCTAGGGTGCCTTCTCCTCACAGGTAGGCAGGCCAGAAAATCATCCTAACCCCCTTGGCTAACATCTTATGGGGCGGAGTCATCCAGGGGACTCTGTCATATTCCGAAATGAATTTGGGCCTCTACCTCCCAATGTAGGAGTTATGGTTAGGGACTCATGCACGCCAGGCATATTTGCATAAGCTGTTGGTTACTAAGTAACCTGCTAGTGTGACTATGCACACTAGCCATTTAAATAAATGCGACCTGAAGGTCTTCCTCCCAGCTCTGTTTGTCGTGTCCTTATTTCGGGAAATAAGGGGGGTAATAAAGTTTGAGTAAGTGTGTTATTTCACTGGCATCCCGGAGTGGGCTATTCAGTCCTTAAGTAACAGAAGAGGTTACATTACATGAGAATTTATTTTTGTTTCTTATAAACTTTTAAGTAAATATAGGTGTATGAAAGATATATTAGATTAATAAATTTACATCCGCCTCTATATTTATACCCCAAGGGTTTCTGGTATTTAGAGTAAAAATCCACTGTATTTCTTTTTTACTAAGGAAATAATCCGTGCCCCCCCCCCCCCCCCTTTTGGTAAAGGGGACATGATCAATTGCGTAGATTTGTACTAATGAGGAATCACCAGAATGTTCATTTTTAAAATGTTTGCTACTGATGTATATATTTTTGGGTTCTCAATATCTGTAATGTGTATTTCTTTTTTACTAAGGAAATAATCCGTGCCCCCCCCCCCCTTATGTGTTATATGTTGGGGTTCTCAATATCTCTAAACTATAGCTATTGCCTTTAGGAACACCTTTTTTTCATGGTTTTACTAAATGTATACAGACAGTTCTTGTATAAATACATTTTTGAATAACAAATGTTTCATTTGACCTCATTGGCTCTATGTTAAAAGAATCACATTACTGACCATGGCTAAGTCTGGAAAAAGTGCTTAAACATATCTTTCAAATATCAATTTTCCAAAACTGACTTCAAGTTCTCTCAAGTCCTCTCCTTTAAAAGATATCATCTAAAAAAAGAGACAAAAGTGTATGCAATAGTGAATTATGTCTTTAAACATTCAGCTTCATCTGAATGTGAATAATACACATGCATGAGGTGTAACACAGCTCTAGGAGTAAAGCACTTTATAATTAATCCATTGGCACAAATTTCATACTGTTCTTTAATTGCTTTATTAACATCAAGTTTGTTTATGAAAAACAAATGTCCCTCTGCTGGATAAAAAAAATACTTCCTCTTAGCTTTTTTTTAATCAACATAGCTTTAACAATGTTTTCATGTAAAATGATTTTATTTTTAAATGCCTGGTTATATTATTTAGACTGTGACATTTTAAGTTCCAACTTGGCATGTATACATATATTATACTTAGATGGTCCTTAAGAACCCTGTTGACATGTATATATATATGTACTTCTTTATGTACAGATCTTTAGGAGACACAGGTTTTTCTCCTGTAATGCATGTTTTTATTTGTTGTTGCTTTTTATAAATTATATATTATCATGCAGAGTTGTTACAAGGAAACAAAAGTAACTCCTAACCTTTCAACATCTTCTGCCTTTTCTAGTAGCCCTGGGATTATTCAATGAAGTAATTAGTCATCACTCTTGATATCTTAGGTGGCTTCATGCTTCATGTATAGCTGAAGCATATGATGGATCAGTATTTTAAGATGTTTCTACCAAAGTGAATTTAAAAAAAAAAAAAAATATAGTAAAATATATATATATATTTTTTACGCAGACAGCCATCTTGTTGTGGTCATAAGAAGGAGGGCGTTGGGTGGGTTTAAGGGATCCAGGCCCTCTAATGTATGTATATGTATGTGTGTTTGTGTGTATGCTTATATGTTTATGTGTATGTGTATATGTAACTTAGTAGATGAGGTTGAAAAAAGACGGAAGTCCGTCAAATTCAACCTATACAATTCTTAATATACTTACAAAAAAAACTCCAGTTGATCTTAAATTAATCCCATTAAAAAGGTGATCCATTTAACACAAGAAATCATATCCTTGAATTCTGTTTCCAGCCATAAATGTATCTAAACTATTTTTAAATGTATCTAAGGTATTGGCATTTACTGCCTCCTTAGGTAATGAGTTCCATAATTTGATTGCTCTTACAGTAAAAAAACAATTACATTGCTGAAGCCTTTCCTTTCCTCCAGTCTTAAATTGTTACCTCTTGTCACAAATAATTTTCTTGGAATAAATGGAGCTATCTCTGTATATGGGCCTTGAATATATTTTTTATAAAGTAATCATTTCACCTCTCAAGCACCTTTTTTCTAGAGAAAACAGACCCAGTGTGCCTAACTTCTCCTCTTAGCTTAAATTTTCGATTCCCCTTTAGTTCTGTGGCCCTTCTCTTAACTTTTTCTAAGTCTGCAATGTCTTTTTTTTTTAGATTGGTCCCCAGAACTGCACTCAAGGTGAGGTCTTAACAGGGATTTATATAGTGATAAAATTATGCTTTCCTTCCTTGCATCAATACCACTTTTAATACATCCTAGTATCTTATTAGCCTTAAAAATAGCTGCCCTGCATTGTGCACCCATCTTTAGCTTGTTATCTACAGTATAAGTACTCCCAAATCCCTTTACTCCTCTGTTTTGCCAAGTCTAGTCTCATTTAAATAATAGGTTTCCTGATTATTTTCCAGTATTAAATTTCAATTTCCATTTACCTGCCCATTTTTCTAATTTTTGTAGATCCCGTTATAAAGCAATTTCATCCTGCACTGACCTAATGACCTCACACAACTTTGTATCATCTGCAAAAATAGAGATGTTGCTATTTAATCCTTGCTCCAAGTCATTAATAAAAATATTTAAAAAAAAAACAGGGCCCAGCACTGATCCCTGGGGGACTCCACTTATTACCTTTGTCCAATCTGAGTATGATCCATTTACTACTACTTGTTTCTCTCTGTTTTTTATCCAGTTATTTATCCATGAGCTAACATTTTCAGCTATTCCCAGTCCTTTCATTTTGTACATTAATCTCTCATGTGGCACTGTATCAAACGCCTTTGCAAAATCCATGGTATATCACATCAACTGATTCCCCTTTATCTATATTTTTACTTACTTCCTCGCAGAATCTAATTAAATTAGTTTGTCTTGATCTATTTCTCATGCTGATTTGTACTAATTTACTATTGCACATGAGCGCTCCTTTGCAACCCCGCCCCTTGCCTGTGCACAGCCAATCATGCTTGGGCATGAGTTGTCAATGTCCCCTGTCAATGTTCTCTTGTGCGAACCTGCAGTCAAAGTGGAGAAAATGGCTTGCTAAATCTATCCCTTACTGGTGTATAACTTCCTGTATCAGCCCTGTTTCCCTTTTTAAAAAGTGGCACCACACCAGCCCTGTGTATGTGTATATGTGTGTGTATATATATATATATATATATATATATATATATATATATATATATATATATATATGTGTGTGTGTATATATATACAGGGAGTGCAGAATTATTAGGCAAGTTGTATTTTTGAGGATTAATTTTATTATTGAACAACAACCATGTTCTCAATGAACCCAAAAAACTCATTAATATCAAAGCTGAATAGTTTTGGAAGTAGTTTTTAGTTTGTTTTTAGTTATAGCTATTTTAGGGGGATATCTGTGTGTGCAGGTTACTATTACTGTGGCATAATTATTAGGCAACTTAACAAAAAAACAAATATATACCCATTTCAATTATTTATTTTTACCAGTGAAACCAATATAACATCTCAACATTCACAAATATACATTTCTGACATTCAAAAACAAAACAAAAACAAATCAGTGACCAATATAGCCACCTTTCTTTGCAAGGACACTCAAAAGCCTGCCATCCATGGATTCTGTCAGTGTTTTGATCTGTTCACCATCAACATTGCGTGCAGCAGCAACCACAGCCTCCCAGACACTGTTCAGAGAGGTGTACTGTTTTCCCTCCTTGTAAATCTCACATTTGATGATGGACCACAGGTTCTCAATGGGGTTCAGATCAGGTGAACAAGGAGGCCATGTCATTAGATTTTCTTCTTTTATACCCTTTCTTGCCAGCCACGCTGTGGAGTACTTGGACGCGTGTGATGGAGCATTGTCCTGCATGAAAATCATGTTTTTCTTGAAGGATGCAGACTTCTTCCTGTACCACTGCTTTAAGAAGGTGTCTTCCAGAAACTGGCAGTAGGACTGGGAGTTGAGCTTGACTCCATCCTCAACCCGAAAAGGCCCCACAAGCTCATCTTTGATGATACCAGCCCAAACCAGTACTCCACCTCCACCTTGCTGGCGTCTGAGTCGGACTGGAGCTCTCTGCCCTTTACCAATCCATCCACGGGCCCATCCATCTGGCCCATCAAGACTCACTCTCATTTCATCAGTCCATAAAACCTTAGAAAAATCAGTCTTGAGATATTTCTTGGCCCAGTCTTGACGTTTCAGCTTGTGTGTCTTGTTCAGTGGTGGTCGTCTTTCAGCCTTTCTTACCTTGGCCATGTCTCTGAGTATTGCACACCTTGTGCTTTTGGGCACTCCAGTGATGTTGCAGCTCTGAAATATGGCCAAACTGGTGGCAAGTGGCATCTTGGCAGCTGCACGCTTGACTTTTCTCAGTTCATGGGCAGTTATTTTGCGCCTTGGTTTTTCCACACGCTTCTTGCGACCCTGTTGACTATTTTGAATGAAACGCTTGATTGTTCGATGATCGCGCTTCAGAAGATTTGCAATTTTAAGAGTGCTGCATGCCTCTGCAAGATATCTCACTATTTTTGACTTTTCTGAGCCTGTCAAGTCCTTCTTTTGACCCATTTTGCCAAAGGAAAGGAAGTTGCCTAATAATTATGCACACCTGATATAGGGTGTTGATGTCATTAGACCACACCCCTTCTCATTACAGAGATGCACATCACCTAATATGCTTAATTGGTAGTAGGCTTTCGAGCCTATACAGCTTAGAGTAAGACAACATGCATAAAGAGGATGATGTGGTCAAAATACTCATTTGCCTAATAATTCTGCACTCCCTGTATATATATATATATATATATATATATATATATATATATATATATATATATATATATATATATGTGTGTGCGTGTATGTGTGTATGTATATATGTGTGTGTGTGTGTGTATGTATGTGTATATGTGTGTGTATGTGTATATGTCTATATGTGTATGTATATATATATATATATGTGTCTAAAGACCACTGCTCTATAACTTGTCCGCCTGCTCTGAGGCGGCGGACAGAAATCAACCCGATCGAATACGATCGGGTTGATTGACACCCCGAATCTGCAGGGGGCGGCATTGCACCAGCAGTTCACAAGAACTGCTGGTGCAATGATAAATGCAGACAGCGTATGCTGTCGGCATTTATCGATGGGCAGCGATGTGCAGCGGACATGATACGTTACTTCGTATCATGTCCGCTCGCACATTGTTAAATATGCCCCATAGGATGGTGCAGTGAGAGCCTTGTCTGTTCATGTGAAGATTTTAAAGTTTATTTTTGAAGCTAAGGGAGGGATTTGAAGAGAAAGTAAGGAACATAAGTTTGCAGGAACATTAAATTATATATACACGTGTGTGTGTTGATATTTTAGAATAAAACACTTTGGCCTAGATTTGGAGTTTGGCGGTAAAAGGGCTGTTAACGCTCCGCGGGCTTTTTTCTGGCCGCACCATAAATTTAACTCTGGTATCGAGAGTTCAAACAAATGCTGCGTTAGGCTCCAAAAAAGGAGCGTAGAGCATTTGTACCGCAAATGCAACTCTCGATACCAGAGTTGCTTACGGACGCGGCCAGCCTCAAAAACGTGCTCGTGCACGATTCTCCCATAGGAAACAATGGGACTGTTTGAGCTGAAAAAAAACCTAACACCTGCAAAAAAGCAGCGTTCAGCTCCTAACGCAGCCCCATTGTTTTCTATGGGGAAACACTTCCTACGTCTGCACCTAACACTCTAACATGTACCCCGAGTCTAAACACCCTAACCTTACACTTATTAACCCCTAATCTGCCGCCCCCGCTATCGCTGACCCCTGCATTTTTTTTTAAACCCTAATCTGCCGCTCCGTAAACCGCCGCAACCTACGTTATCCCTATGTACCCCTAATCTGCTGCCCCTAACACCGCCGACCCCTATGTTATATTTATTAACCCCTAATCTGCCCCCCACAACGTCGCCGACACCTGCCTACACTTATTAACCCCTAATCTGCCGAGTGGACCTGAGCGCTACTATAATAAAGTTATTAACCCCTAATCCGCCTCACTAACCCTATCATAAATAGTATTAACCCCTAATCTGCCCTCCCTAACATCGCCGACACCTAACTTCAATTATTAACCCCTAATCTGACGACCGGAGCTCACCGCTATTCTAATAAATGTATTAACCCCTAAAGCTAAGTCTAACCCTAACACTAACACCCCCCTAACTTAAATATAATTTACATCTAACGAAATAAATTAACTCTTATTAAATAAATGATTCCTATTTAAAGCTAAATACTTACCTGTAAAATAAATCCTAATATAGCTACAATATAAATTATAATTATATTATAGCTATTTTAGGATTAATATTTATTTTACAGGCAACTTTGTAATTATTTTAACCAGGTACAATAGCTATTAAATAGTTAAGAACTATTTAATAGTTACCTAGTTAAAATAATAACAAATTTACCTGTAAAATAAATCCTAACCTAAGATATAATTAAACCTAACACTACCCTATCAATAAAATAATTAAATAAACTACCTACAATTACCTACAATTAACCTAACACTACACTATCAATAAATTAATTAAACACAATTCCTACAAATAAATACAATTAAATAAACTAGCTAAAGTACAAAAAATAAAAAAGAACTAAGTTACAAAAAATAAAAAAATATTTACAAACATAAGAAAAATATTACAACAATTTTAAACTAATTACACCTACTCTAAGCCCCCTAATAAAATAACAAAGACCCCCAAAATAAAAAATTCCCTACCCTATTCTAAATTAAAAAAGTTACAAGCTCTTTTACCTTACCAGCCCTGAACAGGGCCCTTTGCGGGGCATGCCCCAAGAATTTCAGCTCTTTTGCCTGTAAAAGAATAAATACAATACCCCCCCCCCAACATTACAACCCACCACCCACATACCCCTAATCTAACCCAAACCCCCCTTAAATAAACCTAACACTAAGCCCCTGAAGATCTTCCTACCTTGTCTTCACCATCCAGGTTCACCGATCCGTCCTGAAGAGCTCCTCCGATGTCCTGATCCAAGCCCTAGCGGGGGGCTGAAGAGGTCCATGATCCTGTCAAAGTCTTCATCCAAGCGGGGCAGAAGAGGATCTTCCATCCGATTGAAGTCATCATCCAGGCGGCATCTTCTATGGTCTTCCATCCGGAGCGAAGCGGCAGGATCCTGAAGACCTCCAGCGTGGAACATCCATCCGGACCGACGACTGAACGACGAATGACTGTTCCTTTAAGGGACGTCATCCAAGATGGCGTCCCTCGAATTCCGATTGGCTGATAGGATTCTATCAGCCAATCGGAATTAAGGTAGGAATTTTCTGATTGGCTGATGGAATCAGCCAATCAGAATCTAGTTCAATCCGATTGGCTGATCCAATCAGCCAATCAGATTGAGCTCGCATTCTATTGGCTGTTCCGATCAGCCAATAGAATGCGAGCTCAATCTGATTGGCTGATTGGATCAGCCAATCGGATTGAACTTGATTCTGATTGGCTGATTCTATCAGCCAATCAGAAAATTCCTACCTTAATTCCGATTGGCTGATAGAATCCTATCAGCCAATCGGAATTCGAGGGACGCCATCTTGGATGACGTCCCTTAAAGGAACAGTCATTCGTCGTTCAGTCGTCGGTCCGGATGGATGTTCCGCGCTGGAGGTCTTCAGGATCCTGCCGCTTCGCTCCGGATGGAAGACCATAGAAGATGCCACCTGGATGATGACTTCAATCGGATGGAAGATCCTCTTCTGCCCCGCTTGGATGAAGACTTTGACAGGATCATGGACCTCTTCAGCCCCCCGCTTGGGCTTGGATCAGGACATCGGAGGAGCTCTTCAGGACGGATCGGTGAACCTGGATGGTGAAGACAAGGTAGGAAGATCTTCAGGGGCTTAGTGTTAGGTTTATTTAAGGGGGGTTTGGGTTAGATTAGGGGTATGTGGGTGGTGGGTTGTAATGTTGGGGGGGGGGTATTGTATTTATTCTTTTACAGGCAAAAGAGCTGAAATTCTTGGGGCATGCCCCGCAAAGGGCCCTGTTCAGGGCTGGTAAGGTAAAAGAGCTTGTAACTTTTTTAATTTAGAATAGGGTAGGGCATTTTTTATTTTGGGGGTCTTTGTTATTTTATTAGGGGCTTAGAGTAGGTGTAATTAGTTTAAAATTGTTGTAATATTTTTCTTATGTTTGTAAATATTTTTTTATTTTTTGTAACTTAGTTCTTTTTTATTTTTTGTACTTTAGCTAGTTTATTTAATTGTATTTATTTGTAGGAATTGTGTTTAATTAATTTATTGATAGTGTAGTGTTAGGTTAATTGTAGGTAATTGTAGGTAGTTTATTTAATTATTTTATTGATAGGGTAGTGTTAGGTTTAATTATATCTTAGGTTAGGATTTATTTTACAGGTAAATTTGTTATTATTTTAACTAGGTAGCTATTAAATAGTTCTTAACTATTTAATAGCTATTGTACCTGGTTAAAATAATTACAAAGTTGCCTGTAAAATAAATATTAATCCTAAAATAGCTATAATATAATTATAATTTATATTGTAGCTATATTAGGATTTATTTTACAGGTAAGTATTTAGCTTTAAATAGGAATCATTTATTTAATAAGAGTTAATTTATTTCGTTAGATGTAAATTATATTTAAGTTAGGGGGGTGTTAGTGTTAGGGTTAGACTTAGCTTTAGGGGTTAATACATTTATTAGAATAGCGGTGAGCTCCGCTCGGCAGATTAGGGGTTAATAATTGAAGGTAGGTGTCGGCGATGTTAGGGAGGGCAGATTAGGGGTTAATACTATTTATGATAGGGTTAGTGAGGCGGATTAGGGGTTAATAACTTTATTATAGTAGCGCTCAGGTCCGCTCGGCAGATTAGGGGTTAATAAGTGTAGGCAGGTGTCGGCGACGTTGAGGGGGGCAGATTAGGGGTTAATAAATATAATATAGGGGTCGGCGGTGTTAGGGGTAGCAGATTAGGGGTACATAGGGATAACGTAGGTGGCGGCGCTTTGCGGTCGGAAGATTAGGGGTTAATTATTTTAAGTAGGTGGCGGCGACGTTGTGGGGGGCAGGTTAGGGGTTAATAAATGTAATACAGGGGTCGGCGGGGTTAGGGGCAGCAGATTAGGGGTACATAAGTATAACGTAGGTGGCGGTCGGCAGATTAGGGGTTAAAAATTTTAATCGAGTGGCGGCGATGTGGGGGGAGCTCGGTTTAGGGGTACATAGGTAGTTTATGGGTGTTAGTGTACTTTAGGGTACAGTAGTTAAGAGCTTTATGAACCGGCGTTAGCCAGAAAGCTCTTAACTCCTGCTATTTTCAGGCGGCTGGAGTTTTGTCGTTAGAGCTCTAACGCTCACTTCAGAAACGACTCTAAATACCAGCGTTAGAAAGATCCCATTGAAAACATAGGATACGCAAATGGCGTAGGGGGATCTGCGGTATGGAAAAGTCGCGGCTGAAAAGTGAGCGTTAGACCCTTTAATCAATGACTCCAAATACCAGCGGGCGGCCAAAACCAGCGTTAGGAGCCTCTAACGCTGGTTTTGACGGCTACCGCCGAACTCCAAATCTAGGCCAAACTTCTTAAAAACTTTATTTATGCGTGAAAAAGTTTTTTAACTATAATTCTAGATAATTTATGTGTTACAAGGATAAGAGTTTAACAGTCATTAAAAACCTATTTGTGTTTGATCATTAGTGATAACCCATAATGCATTGTTGGTTATCGGATAATTATAGGAAAGAGGAATCAGGTGCACTTCCCACAGCCATTTATCAAACTATAATAATGTTTTTTTTTTAAAAAAGAAAAGAAATTATACTTTGAGTTATCTCTTCAATAAAAACCATAGCCCTTTGATGCCTGAGCAACAGCAGAATAAGATGTGAGATGGATATCTTTTCATTAAGAAATAATAGTGATCTATTTTTCTTTTGTTGTGAAATCTGAGAATGCAAGCAAGATTAGTATTGCAGCCAGTGATGTTAGCTCTTTCCTGCCATAAATATGACTAAAAATCAGCATACAACATTAGATAGTAATTAATGTGACCTCAGTATTGTGGCTCAGAATACAGTAACATTTGTTTAAAATTAATTTTTAAAGGAATGGTTCTGACCCAGCCTGTTTCATCTGTGGATTAGAAGATAAAATATTAGTTCAATTTGTGTCACCTCAATGAGGATACTTTATTACCAAGCATGGAGGCATTTTCAGTGTTCCCTATTTAAATTCCAGTATTTCCATATAGTAGACATTTTTATCAGGTGATTCCTCAAGTTAAAACATTAACTTCCAGAGTGCTGCAAAGCCAATGGGGTTAAAGAGACTATCTAGACCTGATACATAATTTTGATTACTTCTTGTTACATTCCAGAAAAGCCTCCTGCAACTGGGCCCACATCTATAAGTTTGTAAGCAGTACATGAAATATTTAAATATTCATAGTTTGTTAGGAACCGAAAATGTCTGTAAAGCTCCACCCACCTATTGCTTGTATATTTTGGTATGTTAGGTTTCTCCAATCACGATCGACTCAAAGGGGCAGTCTACTCCAGAATTTTTAATGCTTAAAACTATATATAATCCTTTTATTACCAATTCCCCAGTTTTGCATAGCCAACACTTTTATATTAATATACTTCTTACCTCTGTGATTACCTTGTATCTAAGCCTCAGCAGACTGCCCCCTTTTTCAGTTCTCTTGACAGACTTGCATTTAGCCTATCAGTGCTGACTCTTAAATAACTCCATGGGAGTGAGCACAATGTTATCTATATGACACACATAAACTAGCAGTGTCTGTCAAAACTGTCTAAATGCACTGAGATAAGAGGCAGTTCAACGGCTTAGAAATTAGCATTTTGAGCCTACCTAGGTTTAGCTTTCCACAAAGAACACCATGAGAGCAAAGCAAATTTTAAGATAAACGTAAATTGGAAAGTTCTTTAAAATTGCATGCCCTATTGGAATCATGAAAGTTTAATTTTAACTAGACTGTCCCTTTAAATAAGATTTCCTACTCTCACATGCTGATTTGTGCATGTGAAATTTGAAATAGCTAACTGAAAAATATGCACTGCTAACTATGAGATTACAGATGACGGTTGAGATGCAAAATAATAAACTTTGTAATGAAAGGCATCTTAGAAAGTTTTTCTCTAAGTGGTTAAAATTAATACAAGCTTGGCCAATGGCAATCCAGATCCAATTTATAGCGCCTTTCCAGCATTTGGTACCCTTTAGGCTATTGATTATGGAAGAGGCGCTCCCTCAACAATGGCTGAATGAGTTTTAATACTTCCTTACGAACACCCGTCCATGGTCCCAACTCCCGAGTGGGCTTCCAGTAAAAAAGGTTTATGATTTTTTTTTTTGTGTATTCATTTTATTTTTTATGTTTTCTATATGTTTACACATCCATGTATGTAGCCTCAAACTAGGTATTATTGTTTGAGAAAATAACCAACTTGTGTAATCTGTTAACATTTATTGAGCTGCGTCTCGGAAGTAATGGCATTGTACCTTGATCATCTTGGATAATCAATAAAGTTGGTTAAAAAAAAAAAAGTGCACTGCTAAACTGTCATACAAAAAACAGCTAACTGGACAAGAAGAAAGCAGTGGGTGGAGCTTGGCAGACATTTTCAGCTGCTAACAAGGTTTCATGTACTTCTTACAAGCTTATAGATGTGGAAGATGCAATATGCTTGTTTGGTATGTAACAATAAGTAATACAGAATAAGTATTGGGTCTAAACTGTCCCTTTAATGATAATCTTAGATCTACACCTAGACTAGAGCTAGCCAAACCATATATCTAACTCTGACCCTAGAACTAGCCTAAACTAAAAACCTGACCCTGACCCTAGAACTAGCCTAAGCCATAAACCTAAACACAACCCTAACTCTAGAACTAGCCCAAGCTGTAAATCTAACCATAACTTTAAATCTAGATCTAGCCAAAGCCATAAACCTAATCCTAACTCTAGAACTAGTCTAAGCAATAAATCTGACCCAAACCCTCAAACTAGTCTAAGCCATAAACCTAATAATAACCCTAGAACTAGCCTAAGCTATAAACCTAAACAATACCCTAGAACTAGCCTAAGCCATAAACCCTAACCCTAGTCTTCAGCTTGGCCCTAACCCTAGAATTAGCCCAAGACATAAATCTAACACTAGTACTAGCGTGTTTCATCTGTGGATTACAAGATAAAATATTAATTCAACTAGCGTCATCTGAGGAAAATGTCTACTGTATGCAAAAACTGGCTTTTAGCAAACCTTAAAAATTCTCCTATGTTTGGGAAAAAAAGTAAAAGTGTGTCATTCTTAACTTAAAATGTTATATTCAAGAGTGCTGCAATGGCAAAGGGGTTAACAAAAACCTTAGATCTAAACCTTGAAACAGTCCCTAACCCTAGAACTAGCCAAACCTTAAACCTGACCTCAACCCTAAAACTAGCCCAATTCATAAGCCTGACCCTGACTCTAGAAGTAGCCCAATCCATAAACCTGACTCTAGAAGTAGCCCAATCCATAAATCCTAGAACTAGCTTAAGCCTTAAACCCAATCCTAACCCTAGAACTAGCCCAATCCATAAATCTAACCCTGACCCTTGAACTATCCTAAACCGTAAGCCTAACCCTTACACTAGAACTAGCCTAAGCTATAAACCTGACCTTAACACTAGAAATAGACTAAGCCATTAAGATAAAGATAACCCTAACCCTAGAACTAGTCCAAGCCTTATATCTAATAATAATTCTAACCCAAGAACTAGCCTAAACCATAAACCTAAACATTACCCTGGCACTAGAACTAGCCTAAGCCACAAGTCTAACCATAACCTTCATTCTATACCTAGCCCAAGCCTCAAATCTAACCCTAAACCTAGAACTAGCCTAAGCCTAGGCCCTACCCCAGAAATAGCCCAATCCTTAAACCTGACCCTAACACTAGAAATAGTCTTATCAATGTGGCCCTAATCCTAGAACTAGCCAACACTATAAAACAAACCCTAACCCTAGAATCAACCTAAGCTTTAAACTTGACCCTAACCTTAGAATTAGTCCTAGACACAAACTTGATACTAACACTAGAACCAGCCTAAGCCATAAACCTAATGCTAACCCTAGAGCTAGCCCAAGACACAAACATGACCCTAAGACTAGTACTTGCCTAAGCCATAAACCTAATGCTAGCACTAGAACTAGCCCAAGACACAAACATGACCCTAAGACTAGTACTTGCCTAAGCCATAAACCTAATGCTAACACTAGAACTAGCCTAAGACACAAACATGACCCTAAGACTCGGACTTGCCTAAGCCATGAACCTAATGCTAACCCTAGAACTAGCCCAAGGCATAAACCTGACCCTTACCTAGAACTAGCCCTAGCCTTAAACCTGACCCTATTTCTAGAACTAGCTCTGATAACAAGCCTAACACTAATCCTAGAACTAGCTATAGTCATAAACCTAACCCTAAAACTAGCTGTAGTTATTAACCTAAATTTAACCTTGGAACTAGCTGTAGACATAAACTTTACCCTAAGCCTAGAACTAGCTCTAGCCATAAACCTAACATCAACTAGACATAAACCTGACCTTAAACCTAGAATTGCTGCTAGTTATAAACGAAACCCTAGTCATAAACCTAATACTAGAACTAATATTGGACTGCATTGGACTAGATCAGTGTTTCCCAAACGCGATCCTCACATACCCCCAACAGGCCAGGTTTTCATTATAGCTGAACCAGTGCACAGGTGAAGTAATCAGCTGATCAGTAACCATGGTTACTAACCTGCTCTCACCCATCAGTTGATTATTTCACCTGTGCACTAGTTCAGCTATAATGAAAACCTGGCATGTGGGGGTACTTGAGGACCGCGTTTGGGAAACACTGGAGTAGATTAAGGTTGGTTAAAAGCTCCATGTGAAAATATTCTATATGTGAATAATTTATTCTTTTTCCTAAGCCATTACTATACTTCATAAGAGCTGCATTTTGATTTATACAAAAAAAATGCTTGCAATTAACAGAGAAGCTAGTTTAGTAAATAGTTTTAGTGTAAAAATATATGTTAAATATATGTGTATTGCAGGCTTCACAGACAGATTTCACATGCATTTTCACACATGTTAATGGCTGCCAAAGATATAAAACCAAAGCAAAAGTATAAAATGACAGCTAATTAGTCAGTATTGATGAGGAGAGCGTAAAGTGTTTGAATGAAGATTTGTAATGATCTATTAATATTTATGTATAGCATGTGTCCAGTCAATCATTTCCCTTATTTTATAATTAACATATTTAAAATGACATGGGCCTGAAAATTAAACTTTCATAATTCAAGTAGAGCATTTAATTGTAAGAGACTTTTCAATTGACTTCTATTAGCAAATGTACTTTGTTCTTTTGGTATCCTTTGTTGAAAAGCATACATAGGTAAGCTCAGACGCAGCAAAGCACTACTGGGAGCTAGCTGCTGATTGGTGATTACACACATATGCCTCTTGTCATTGGTTTACCAGGTGTGTTCAATTGTGCTCTCTCTGGAGCTGACTTTTTTTAACACATTATGCAATTTTTGTTTTTCACTATTTCCCTTTAATGCATATTTTCCTTCTCTATTTAAAGGGATATGAAACCCAAAAACATTCTTTCTTCAGACAGAGCAGTTTCCAATTTACTTCTGTTATCAAATTTGCTTTGTTCCCTTGACATTTTGTGTGGTAGGTATCTGGAGCACTACATGATAGGAAATAGCGCTGCCCGCTAGTGTTCTTGCAAATGGATAACATTCTTGCAAAACTGCTGCCATATAGTGCTCCAGGAAAGGGACGGCCTCTGAGCTTACGTCCATGCTTTTCAACAAAAGATACCAAGAGAATGAAGAATAATTAAAGGGACAGTCAATACCAGCATTTTTGTTGTTTAAAAACTTTTTACCTCTGTGATTACCTTGTATCTAAGCCTCTGCAGGCTGCCCCCTTATTTCAGTTCATTTGACAGACTTGCATTTTAGCCAATCAGTGTTCACTCCTCGGTAAATTCACGTGGGTGAGCTCAATGTTATCTATATGAAACACATGAACTAATGCCCTCTAGTGGTGAAAAACTGTCAAAATGCTTTCAGATTAGAAGCAGCCTTCAAGGGCTAAAATATTAGCACATGAACCTCCTAGGTTTAGCTTTCAACTAAGAATACCAAGAGAACAAAGTAAAATTGGTAATAAAAGTAAATTGGAAAGTTGCTTAAAATTACATGCCCTATTTGAATCATGAAAGTTGTTTTTGGTCTTGAGGGTCCCTTTAATAATAAAAACAAAATTACAAAAAGGTTTAAAATTTCATTCTCCATCTGAATCATAAAAGTAAACCGTGGGCTTCCATATCCCATAATAGACTAATTTGTGATGACTCAATGCTGCCTCATTTGTATGCTCTGTGCTAGATATTCCTTAATTTATTTTGTTCTCTTGATATACTTTGTTGAAAAGCATACCTAGGTCCTTACTACTCAAATAGTCTGTAGCCAAAAGATCAAATTTACTAACCAAGACAGAATAGAGATAATTACTAGAACACAAATTGCTGGACATCATTAGAAATAAAAAGTATGCTAGTAACTTGTGTTTTGTTAAATGCTTGGCTCATTATTCACAGAGTATAGATAAATAGCGAGTAATAAACTCCACTTGCCTTGCTCAGGTTGTATATTACTGTATCCTTGTTCCTATTTACAAATGGCAGCAGAGGGAACACTTGTTATTTTGTGCTATATTTATCTAGGACAGTGGTACATTAAGTGCTTTTTTTTAGCTATGCCATCACATTTGAGAATTAGTAAAGTATATCATTTAATAGCATTTCTTGCTTGTTATTCACAATTTGTATTCAAAGTTTTGGTGTTATCAGTAATACAAAAAAACAAAAAAACATCAAGTTAAAGGGAAGTTAAAGGGACATTAAGCTGCTGGGCACAACTACAACAGATAGTTACGACTCACCATGCTATCATTTTCCTCCTATGACTGCAGTTCACATAATTTTTCTCCCCTTTAATTTGTTCCCAATTATCCATTTTACCTGCTGGAGTGTATTAAACTGTTTATAAGTGGCTTGTTTACCATTATTTCTGCATTTTAAATAGCTGATTTTAGCCTGTGGTATCCCCACTTAAACTGGAAGTTTCAATATTTAAACCGACAGTCTACAGTTTTGTCATCTTACTTAGAGAGAGAACAATGAAAAATTATAATTTTATTAGTTATCTCTTAATCACCCCACTGGGAGTGTAATTTCTTCTGCTGGCTGTGTTTACATAGCCTGTCAATAGTCTAGACATAAAGGGACAGTCTACACCAGACATCTTCAAACTTGGCCCTCCAGAGGTTTTGGAACTACATTTACCAGGATGCTCAGCCATCACGATCTGGGCTGCATCTATGTTCTCTGCTGAATAGCACTGACAGTCTGTTGAATCCAATTAGTGAGTCTTTTCTAACTAGTGAAGCCTTTAATGCAGCCCAGATCATGATGTCATCAGTGGGTGGAGTTTGGCAGCCATTTCAAAGTGACCAGAAACAATAGTCCTTTTCAAATAACTTTCTTTCCTAACATATGGTGAGTCCACGGCTTGAGTAATTACTGTTGGGAATATCACTCCTGGCCAGCAGGAGGAGGCAAGCTTTTATGATGGATAACTGTAACAGAAACAGAGGCGCCACATGTGTAGATCAATAAAGACCACAATATCCAAGCAAGACAAGACACAGGGTACTCACAAACGTGGAGGCACTCTGTTGTGCCTATGGGAGCAGGCTGGTATTCTAACAGCAAACCAGCTGGCTGTACAAGGGAATCCCCGTCGTGGTGGACAGCACTGGTATCCTGTGACCTCAGGTCTCCAAACTGCCACTCTTGCCTGGATAACTTTCTGCAAGCTGGAACTTGAATAAGGAAAGGGAGAATACAAGGTATACAAGCCTGAGGAAACGGGGCTATCCCCAATAAACACGTCGCTATTATCTCTGTAAATTGAGAGGAGATTTGCTTTTAACACACCCAGCTGTAATTTGTTACACTGTTGGTATTTTTATTCTGTATAATAATAAATACTAATTCCACTTTTTACAAGTCTGGTGTTAGTGTTGCAGTCTCTTTGCCAGCCCTTCTCCCTTTCCTTATTCAAGTTCCAGCTTGCAGAAAGTGATCCAGGCAAGAGTGGCAGTTTGGAGACCTGAGGTCACAGGATACCAGTGCTGTCCGCCAAGAAGGGGATTCCCTTGTACAGCCAGCTGGTTTGCTGTTAGAATACTAGCCTGCTCCCATAGGCACAACAGAGTGCCTCCACGTTTGTGAGTACCCTGTGTCTTGTCTTGCTTGGATATTGTCGTCTTTATTGATCTACACATATGGCGCCTCTGTTTCTGTTACAGTTATCCATCATAGAAGTTGCATCATCCTTGTGGGTGAAGACCGAGAGCTGCCTGTCCATCATACGGATATTTAAGGACATTTGTTGGACTTTTCTATAGCCATACTGGTTACGACTAGTGCTACGTTTGTATATATATTTTATATTTTACAATTTCAACGTCTTTACATTTTGTATATTTACATTGTGTTATGAGATGCATATGCATTAATATTTTGGCTACATCTATCATTGCTTTCTAGCGCCTCCTATAGGAGATCTGTAATATAAAGTATTACAGGTACTCCTGTATTTATATTGGAGGCAAGCTTTTTCAGCAGCTTATTCATTTCCCCTTTGCTTTAAAATAAAACGATGCAACATTTTAAAATGTCCAGTTTGAAAAAACGGATATTTCTGGTACTCAGTGTACCAGGAAGCTATTTTTAGTGCCTCTCTGTGTCGCAGCAGTAATTTGAGAGATGGCAGTTGTGGTCACATGACTGGCTTTACTTCATAACGTTTCTGAGGAAAAATTAGTTTTTTTTCTTAAGATATGGGAAGTCCATGGCTTGAGTAATTACTGTTGGAATTATCACTCCTGGCCAGCAGGGGGAGGCAAAGAGCACCACAGCCAAACTGCCAAGTATCACTCCCTTACCCACAACCCTCAGTCATTCTCTTTGCCTTCGGTGCATGGAGGAGGTGAAGTTTAGGTGTCTGAAGAAAAATTTTCATTTCATCTACAAGCAAGTTTTGGGGTATAGCCGTATTCCACGTCATTCCTTGCAGTCGGGTAGTGGTGGCTTTAAAGCAGTTAGGAACTTGTAAAGAGGTACTTACTGTGTTTTCCTAACAATTGCTGCCCTAGTTTAGAAAGCCAGAGTTGGCTACTCGGTTCTTTCTTTTTCAAGGGTCTCTGTGAGGAACTGTGTGTTTTCATACCTTGTAACTGTCTACATGCCGGACAGCGGAGTAGGTAAGTGCTTTTTCTTCCAGTTGGGGAGACCATGCACTTAACAAATTAAAAACACTGCTTTTTTATTGGGACATAGATAATCCTGTTGTATGGGTTACACTGGGGCATGAATCAGGCACAGTAGCATGTGTGAGACTAATATTTAAACTCTTTTAAAAAGAAAGGGTGGGGGCGTGTCCGGGCTATGGCCTAAGATGGCCGCTAAATTGTGAGCTCTGTAACTCAGAGTTACATTCTGCCTGTAATCTGGAGATTGAATAGCCATCCAGCAAGAACTCATACCTCATGCCACAGAGGTCACTTAGCTGAATGTCAATATATAAAAATCTTTTTGCTTAATACAACAGGACTTCCCAAACTGGACCGCTGAGTGTCCCTGGGGCCTCCAAGGAGAGAGATCTTGGCTCCCCCCCCCCGGGAAACCGGTTAAGCAGAGAATACGGACATCCTCTGCCAAAGGTTCTTAATAACCCCTATACCATGGAGGAGCTACTTGTTTTAATTCAGGCATTATTAGAGGATTGTGGAAGGAGGATATGTGAGAGGATTGACCGTATTGTAATCCCACCCACTGTGCAATTGGGAGATACATGGCGGAATGAGGATCAAGCACTAGCCCTAAGGCACTCAGGTGGGGAAATCTATGGGATGGAGGAGAAGATAACTAGAGTGTCGCAGGAGCAATTCCAGGCTGGCTCCCCCTACCTGGATTTAGGAGTGCGTGCAGCGGAGCGCTCAGTGCCTACTATCAGAAAACGTTTTGCGGCCTCTGTGGCCAGGCGACCAGCTCCTGCTTGTTATGCTGAGTTTACCCGGCTGGATAGAAGTTTGATGCAGCGGGAGATTTAACTTTGCTACCTTCGGGGAGTGACGCTGGCTCTCCTAGGAGTGACATAGGAACTGGGGGAGTTGGACCAGTAAAGGATCCCATTGTGAAAGATCTACGCATCTCGGAATGCTGCCACAAGGTTTTCCGACCGTTTACTTACTTTTTTGACTCCCAACGCCAGGAACTAGAGGAGGACGCTTTGGTCCTGCTGTATATTAATGTCGGCCTTGTACAACGGAATTCCCAGGGCCCTGAGGCCCTCTATGCATTGAAGGTGACGAGAGCTGGGGTCGGGTAGACTGTGGGCAGCATGATCAGGGCCCAACAGCAACCCCCAAGCCTATCAGACTGTGTGAAATGTACTACAATGAAGCCTGCAATGGTTGAATTTTTACCTTTATAAAGTCTGGTGGTATCTCTGTGATTGCGGTGTGGGATATATGTGACATTTTATTTTATTGTTATGTTGGGATTTTTTCCTCCCCTAGACAGTATATTATGTACTGTAAGATCACTCTCTATTTTTCTTCTATTTACTAATTCTATAGCTACGATTAGATTTTAATGCCCAGTATGTTTACTGGATATTGCCAGCAGCTTTCTCGGGTATGTTTCATGCCCAGTATACACAATGTACTCTACCAGCTTTAGATGCTGACTTTGGAGCATTATACTGATTTATTTGTACATTACATTATTTAAGTTGTCTATTTGTGTTTAATTATACCGCAGTCTCACAAGTATATCCCCTTAGACACAATAACACCTTGGCCTCAATTTAACCTTCTCCTAAGTATACTGTCTGAAATGGAGGCCTCCTTGGGTAGTAGCCTACCTTAGCTTGACTTGCTGTATTTGTACCTCCATTAGTAAGGTCTAGTTATAGGCTATTAAGTGGCTTATACCTTACTGCAGCAAATCTACCACAAGATTTAATTAAATAATATTGATGGGTCTCTTTACCTCATAGATTTTTTCTAGCTTTACAGTAACCTCAATGTACTGTCTGCGGCCGAGATAGTATGAATAGCACATAATCCTCCCTAAAGCTTCTGGTAATGCATAGAGATCCCATATAAATTTTGTTAGTACGTGTGGTTTTATTATATCCCAAGCTCATTAACTTAAATAGGTACATATGGAGCTCGCATACTATAGTAGGACTCATCCCTTTTTACCCCTGAGAAGGTTTCAATTTTTACCCTAGAATTCACGGTATTCACTAAAGGTTTATCTTTGAGTCCAAAGGAAATTCACTCTGTTTTGCTCTGGCATATAATTGAGTATTAGCTTTGTGGCTGAATTTTGAACATAAGTAGTCTACTTTACCTAATAGTAATTTTAAATCTTTGGGGGCTAAATGTTATCCTATATGTAGGGCCCAAAACTGGCCCTATTTTCCAAATTTCTACTTCATGGTAAAGATTTCTAATGCTTGTTTTTACTACCCACGCATAGAGTCTACAAATTATTGTGTTAAGTTACTCATTGCTTATTTGGATAAGTGCTTTAAAGACGCAGCTACCTTTTTAGAGGACAATGGATTAATACCTCCACATAACTGTATAGAAGCATATTTACATACTTAAGTTTGTGGCCTATGCGTGGTGTACCAGGGTCTCATAGAGTTTATAAATTATTTTGTTAAGCTGCTTATCTCATATTTTGACAAATGTGCTACAGCTGCATCTTCAGATGTTATTAGGTATAACTTAACCTTAATGTTTATATAAAATTGAACTAATGCGCTGGGTCTCAGAGAGGCCCTGGCGATTTCCTTTTTTTTTTTTTTTTTTAAGCAGATCTAAAGTATTATATTTTCTTGCTACTGTCTATGTTGTAGACATATGAGACCTACTTCTTTCCTTTTAGAGCCCTGTTACAAAAACTAGGTCTTATGATTATCACTTGTTACGTTATTCTTTGTCCATGTTACTATGTTTATATAGAAAAAGAGGTGCCGCTCATGGCCTATTGTACTTCCTGTTGTATAGGATTGTATAGGACCGCATATTGCTTATAGTTCTAAGACATACCTATGTATTAGACTTGATGTATGTATACAGGGAGTGCAGAATTATTAGGCAAGTTGTATTTTTGAGGATTAATTTTATTATTGAACAACAACCATGTTCTCAATGAACCCAAAAAACTCATTAATATCAAAGCTGAATATTTTTGGAAGTAGTTTTTAGTTTGTTTTTAGTTATAGCTATTTTAGGGGGATATCTGTGTGTGCAGGTGACTATTACTGTGCATAACTATTAGGCAACTTAACAAAAACAAATATATACCCATTTCAATTATTTATTTTTACCAGTGAAACCAATATAATATCTCAACATTCACAAATATACATTTCTGACATTCAAAAACAAAACAAAAACAAATCAGTGACCAATATAGCCACCTTTCTTTGCAAGGACACTCAAAAGCCTGCCATCCATGGATTCTGTCAGTGTTTTGATCTGTTCACCATCAACATTGCGTGCCGCAGCAACCACAGCCTCCCAGACACTGTTCAGAGAGGTGTACTGTTTTCCCTCCTTGTAAATCTCACATTTGATGATGGACCACAGGTTCTCAATGGGGTTCAGATCAGGTGAACAAGGAGGCCATGTCATTAGATTTTCTTCTTTTATACCCTTTCTTGCCAGCCACGCTGTGGAGTACTTGGACGCGTGTGATGGAGCATTGTCCTGCATGAAAATCATGTTTTTCTTGAAGGATGCAGACTTCTTCCTGTACCACTGCTTGAAGAAGGTGTCTTCCAGAAACTGGCAGTAGGACTGGGAGTTGAGCTTGACTCCATCCTCAACCCGAAAAGGCCCCACAAGCTCATCTTTGATGATACCAGCCCAAACCAGTACTCCACCTCCACCTTGCTGGCGTCTGAGTCGGACTGGAGCTCTCTGCCCTTTACCAATCCAGCCACGGGCCCATCCATCTGGCCCATCAAGACTCACTCTCATTTCATCAGTCCATAAAACCTTAGAAAAATCAGTCTTGAGATATTTCTTGGCCCAGTCTTGACGTTTCAGTTTGTGTGTCTTGTTCAGTGGTGGTCGTCTTTCAGCCTTTCTTACCTTGGCCATGTCTCTGAGTATTGCACACCTTGTGCTTTTGGGCACTCCAGTGATGTTGCAGCTCTGAAATATGGCCAAACTGGTGGCAAGTGGCATCTTGGCAGCTGCACGCTTGACTTTTCTCAGTTCATGGGCAGTTATTTTGCGCCTTGGTTTTTCCACACGCTTCTTGCGACCCTGTTGACTATTTTGAATGAAACGCTTGATTGTTCGATGATCACGCTTCAGAAGCTTTGCAATTTTAAGAGTGCTGCATCCCTCTGCAAGATATCTCACTATTTTTTACTTTTCTGAGCCTGCCAAGTCCTTCTTTTGACCCATTTTGCCAAAGGAAAGGAAGTTGCCTAATAATTATGCACACCTGATATAGGGTGTTGATGTCATTAGACCACACCCCTTCTCATTACAGAGATGCACATCACCTAATATGCTTAATTGGTAGTAGGCTTTCGAGCCTATACAGCTTGGAGTAAGACAA
Source organism: Bombina bombina (assembly GCF_027579735.1). NCBI lineage: Eukaryota > Metazoa > Chordata > Amphibia > Anura > Bombinatoridae > Bombina > Bombina bombina. The sequence goes on from NC_069507.1 coordinate 223,804,836, forward strand.
CATGCATAAAGAGGATGATGTGGTCAAAATACTCATTTGCCTAATAATTCTGCACACAGTGTATAGGCATGTTGCCGTGACAGTATATGATGGTATTTATGTATGTCATTGCTACCTCAATAAAAACTATTTAAAAAAAAAAAAGGGTAAAATGTTTTTATTACGCTTCATTTTCTGACACATATTTACTTGATAAAACAATACAAGTTTAAACTGAATGTATGGCTGAATTTTCTATTTCAGCAGCTTATTCATTTCCCCTTTGCTTTAAAATAAAACGTTGCAACATTTTAAACTGTCAGGTTTGAAATCAGTTATTTCTGGTACTCAGTGTACCAGGAAGCAGTGAATCTCTGTGCCGCAGCAGTAATTTGAGCTCAGCAGTTGCGGTCACATGACTGGCTTTACTTCATAACGTTTCTGAGGAAAAAGTTGTTTTTTGACATTTCTGGGTAAACCAGTCTTAATTGGTAGCAGTAAGGCACCTCAGTAATTGAGGTGTGGGGTTGCCTGAGGGGTATTTTAAAAGTTTATTTGATGTTTATTAAATGTTTTTTCTTAACTTTTCTCACATAATTTTAGCTGGGGATCGATCCTAATTTGGGATAACATTTAAAGTGTATTTTTTTCCTTGTCTTATTTTAATTGAATATTAAAATCTTTCAAACTTATCTGTACAAGTTTATTTACTGTTTCACAACATGTCTGATATGGAGCAATGCTCTCATGAATTCATGCTTATTATGTTTAGATGCACAAATCACAGTTCCTATGCAATTTTGTTCCTCATGTGTCAAGATAACCTTGTAAAATAAAGGTAATTTTTTTTATAATAATACCTCAGTTTTCTCCTGCTATGTCCCAAGCCTCAATGGCGTCACATACAGTGCCCTGTGGTTCCTCTATAACTCCTAGTGGAGTTTATTTAAAAGCACAAATTGCTGCCCAGGTATCTTCAGCTGTATCTGCGGCATTAGCTGCCATTCCCAGATTACAGGGAAAACGCAAGAGGAAATCTAGAAATTCAGAAACTAAGGTGCCTATCCTCAGTTCTGCTTCCCAAGTTGCCCTTTCTCATAAGTCTGATGAGGAAGATACATAGGGACTTTCTGAGGATGAAATCTCAGATTCGGACATAATTCCTTCTTCTGACACTGAGGTGGTATCCTTCAGATTTAAGCTTGAACACCTTCGTCTATTGTTAAAGGAGGTTTTAGCTACTTTAGATTACTTTGATACTCCTGTCATTGTCACTCCTAACAAATCTAGTAAACTTAATAGTTTCTTTGATGAACCTTCCACTTCTGAGGTTTTTCCTGTGCCGGACCGTGCTAGGGAGATTATCTCACAGGAATGGGAGAAACCAGGGGTGTCTTTTTCCCCGTATCATATTTTTAAGAAAATGTTTCCTGTCGAGGACTCCATTAAAGACCCTTGGTATACTGTACCCATAGTTGAAGGGTCCATTTCCACTCTGGCTAAGAGAACCACTATTCCTATTAAGGATAGCTGCTCTTTTAAGGATCCGATGGACAAGAAGCTGGAGGCTTATTTGAAAAAGATTTATGTTCATCAAGGTCTCCAATGGCAACCTGCAGTGTGTATTGCCACCGTGACTAGTGCAGCATCTTATTGGTTCGACGACTTGTCTGATTCTCTTCAAGTAGAGACTTCCTTGGATGAAATTCAAGAAAGGATTAAGTTGGTCAATTCCTTTATTGCAGATGCCATTTTACAGGTTGTTAGACTAGGAGCTAAAAATTCTAATTTCACTGTCCTAGCCTGTAGGGCATTATGGTTGAAATCCTGGTCTGCGGATGTTTCCTCTAAAGTCAAGCTTCTGGCGATTCCTTACAAGGGCAAAACATTGTTTGGACCCGGTTTGGTGGAAATTATCTCTGATATTACAGGTGGAAAAGGGTCTTTTCTACCTCAAGATAAGAAGAATAGGCCTAAAGGACATCAAAGTAATTTTCATTTCTTTCATAAAAAGCCGTTGTCTGCTTCCAAGCAGAAACAATCCAAGTCTTCTTGGAAACCCAATCACTCTTGGAACAAGGGGAAACAATCAAGGAAACCTGCAGCTGATTCCAAATCAGCATGAAGGGTTTGACCGATCCGGGATAGGATCAGGTGGGGGGCAGACTTTCTCAGTTCTCTCAGGCCTGGTATTTCGGCGCTGGACTGTCATTGGGCAGGATCAGACTGATAAACTACAGGATATTTTTTCTCTGTGAAAAGGCATGATGTGCAAACAGAGACTGCACCCTGAGTGGCACTGGCTTTGTGGACAAGCACGGAAGTTTTTCTAGCATTTGTTCTGTCTCAGTGAGTGCGTCTCTCAGTTCTCTTGTTTTTATGTAAAGTACTCTTAGGTCTCCCTAAGAGTAAAAGGGGGAAACCAGATATGGACTCCTTGCAAACATGCCCTAGAGATATGCAACTGCACCTCACTGACAAGGCCCAAGGGAGTCCGAAACATACATCTGGGGTTTGTTATTTTGTCTTGTTCGGAGAAGAATTGCCTGGTATTTCGGTTCTCTTGTTTTTCTAGATACGAGATGTCCCAGATCCCTGGACTGTGGACATAGTATCCCAGGGTTACAAATAGGAATTCAAGACTTTTCTTTCCAGAGGCAGATTCCATTTCTCAAGATTATCTGCAGACCAGATAAAGAGAGAGGCGTTCTTGAAATGTGATATGTAAACATCTTTCTCCCTGGGAGTGATAGTTCCAGTTCCAGTGCAGGAACAGGGTCTCAGGTTCTACTCCAACCTATTTGTGGTTCCCAAAAAAAAGGGAACTTTCTGTCCTATTCTAGACTTGAAGTGTCGAAACAAGTTTCTCAAAGTTCCATCCTACAAGATGGAGACTATACGCTCCATTCTTCCTTTAGTACAAGAGGGTCAGTTCATGACAACCATAGATCTAAAGAATGCATATCTTCATGTTCCTATTCACAGATACCATCACAGATTTCTGAGATTTGCCTTTCTAAACAAACATTTACAGTTTGTGGCCCCTTCCATTTGGTCTAGCCATGGCTCCCAGAATTTTTTCAAAGGTTCTGGGGGCTCTTTTGGCAGTGATCTGTTCTTGTGGAATTGCTGTGGCACCCTACCTGGATGACATATTGGTTCTTGCGCCATCTTTTCAACAAGCAAAATCTCATTGTCTTTTCTTCGTTCCCCCAGATGGAATGTAAATCTAGAAAAAAGCTCCCTTTCCCCTGCTACAAGAGTAGTGTTCTTAGGGACCATAGTAGATTCTTTATTGATGAAGATTTTTCTGACAGAGGTCAGAAAAAGCAAAAAATTTCCTCTTGCCTCTCTCTTCAGGCTACTGCTTATCCTTCAGTTACTCAATGTATGGAGGTAATCGTTCTGATGGTGACTTCCATGGACATCATTCCCTTTGCTTGATTCCATTTGAGAGCTCTCCAGTTGTGCATGCTCAGACAATAGAATAATGTCCATGTGGATCTGTCTCAGAGAATAGAGTTAGATTAGTCATCAAGGGACTCTCTCCCATGGTGGATTTCTCAGAAACATCTGTTTAAGGGCACATGCTTTCGGAGACCTTCCTGGGTGATCTTGCCCATGGACGTTAGCCTGCTGGGCTGGGGAGCAGTCTGGAACTCATTAAAAGCTCAGGGTCTTTGGACTCAGGAGGAGTCTGTTCTTCCCATCAATATCTTGGAGTTGAGGGCAATTTACAATGCTCTATTGACTTGGCCTCAGTTGTTCTCAGCCCAGTTTATCAAGTTCCAGTCAGACAACATAATCTCTGTGGCTTACATCAATCACCAGGGAGGAACTCTGAGTTCCTTAGCCATGAAGGAGGTTATTAGCATTCTTCAGTGGGCAGAGACCGACATTTGCTATCTATCTGCTATAGACATTCCAGGAGTAGACAACTGGGAAGTGGATTTTCTGAGCAGACAGACTTTTCTTCCCGGGGAGTGGGAACTCCATCCAGAGGTGTTCTCCAGCTTAGTCCTCAAATGGGGGGTGCCGGAGTTAGATCTGATGGCGTCCCATCAGAACGCCAAGCTTCCAAGGTATGGTTCAAGGTCAAGAGATCCGCAGGCTGTTCTGATAGATGCTATGGCGGTTCCTTGGGTTTTAAGGTTGGCATACCTCCGTTTGTTCTCCTTCCACGAGTCATTGCTCATATCAAACAGGAGAGGGTGTCAGTGATTCTAATAGCCCCTGCATGGCCTTGCAGGATCTGGTTTGCAGACCTAGTGGAGAGGTCATCTCTCCCACCTTGGATACTATCTCTGAGGAAGGACCTCCTAATTCAGGGTCCCTTCCTTCATCCAAATCTCATTTCTCTGAAGCTGACTGCTTGGAGATTGAACACTTAATTCTGTCTAAGCGTGGTTTTACTGAGTCGGTCATTGAGACCATGATTCAGGCTCGCAAGCCTGTTACTAGAAAGATTTACCATAAGATATGGTGTAAATATCTTTATTGGTGTGAATACAAGGGCTACTCTTGAAGTAGAATTAGAATTCCTAGAATTTTATCTTTTCTTCAGGAAGGCCTGGAGAAGGGATTGTCAGTCAGTACCCTGAAGGGTCAGATTTCTGCTTTATCAGTTTTACTACATAAACGTTTGGCGGATGTGCCAGATGTGCAATCTTTTTGTCAGGCCTTGGTCAAAATCAGGCCTTTCTTTAAGTCTGTTGCTCCTCCTTGGAGCCTTAACCTTGTTCTTAAAGTTTTACACCTTGCTCCGTTTGAGACGTTGCATTCCATAGACATTAAGTTGTTATCTTGGAAGGTTTTGTTTCTTGTTGCTATCTCTTCTGCTCAAAGAGTCTTGGAACTCTCAGCTCTGCAGTGTAATTCCCCTTAGCTTATTTTTCATTCCGATAAGGCGGTTCTTTGTACTCAGTTAGGTTTACTTCCTAAGGTTATTTCTAATAGAAATATCAATCAGGAGAATGTTGTTCCCTCTCTGTGTCCTAATCCTTCTTCTTCCAAAGAACGTTTGTTACACAATTTGGATGTTGTACGTGAAACACTGAATTGCAAGTGTGGATCCCACTAACCAGGAGTAAGTCAAACTAGACGACAGATAGGGGTGGTATTTTGTATTTGTAAAAGGCTTTTCAAATGATGAACCTATACAGTAACACTATTATTAGAAATGTTTTAGGATAAATTTGCCTTTAATTAAAAAAAAATGCATTGTACAAAAATGCATTGTCTGTAATTTACCTCTAAAAATTGTGCTTTTTCTACTTTTCTCAGAAAGAATGGTGTCGATATACTATACTTAAAGGGACATGAAACCCAAAAATTTTCTTTCCTGATTCAGATAGAGAATACAGTTTTAAACAACTTTCCAATTTACTTCTATTATTTAATTTGCTTCCTTCACTTATTATCCTTTGCTGAAAGGTTTATCTAGGCAAGCTCAGGGGTAGCAGAGAACATAGGTTCTAGCTGTTGATTGGTGGGTGCGTTGATTGGATTGGCTCACTTATGTGTTCAGTTAGAAACCATTAGTGCACTGCTGCTCCTTCAACAAATGATACCAAGAGAATGAAACAGATTAGATAATAGAAGTAAATTATAAAGTTGTTTAAAATTGTATTCTCTATCTGAATCTTTAAAGAATTTTTTTGGGTTTCATGTCCCTTTAAGCATGATGTTTATGTGGCCTTCTCTCCATGAAGTCTGCACCCACTGTTTATTAATTATTTTAAAACTTTCTTGAATGTCCTGTGTGCTGACTTCCGGGAAGTACTTTTGCCATTTCTTTTTAATCCCCTCCCATTGTGACTCATTCTTGTAAACATTTAGAGTGTTATAAAAAGTGGAAATGGAGTTTAACCCATTTTGATATAGCATGATATTGCCAGATAGGATTCCAAGTGACCAATCCGAATTATATTTGTTTTTTAATTCTTAAATAAAGTGTCTCAACTGTAAATATGCGAAAAAATCTTCTTTGGTTAGTTCAAATTGCTGACTCAGGTCTGTAAACTTTCTTATTGTCAGATATGGGAGCAAAAATTGTTTGACCCATTTCAGCCCTCTATCTCCCCAATTATGAAAAACTTTATATGCAAGACTGGGGTTAAACTCTGGGTTACCCATAATCGGGAAAAATTCTGAAATAAAAAGGGACTAAACTGATCTCTTGGCAGCAATTTTGCCAAGCTAAAATTATATTGTAAAGCATACATGAATTGGAAACACTAGCTGGTAGTTCAGCCACAGGACAGTGAATCAGAGCTTTTAACTCAAAGGGGCTACTAACTTAGATTCACAGACAAGAAAAGAAACATATTCTTCCTCCGTAGTCCAATCTATCGCAAACTTCAAAAGAGCTGCGAGATTGTTATACCAAATATTGGGAAATGCGAGTCCTGCCACAAGTCTTGTTCTCATCAATCTTTGTAGTATGATACAGGGTTGCTTCCCTTTCCATATAAATTTAGAGCATAGCTGGTTAAAAGTTTTAATGTCAGCTTTATATAACAATACTGAAATATATTTTGTAATAGATATAATATTTTTGGTAGTAAAATAATTTTAATTAGCATTATACGTGCCGTTAACGATATTGGTAGATTTATCCAATAGTCTAACTTTATTTTACATTCCTCAAAAAATTTCCTAAAATTTAATTCACACCAATCTTTAGGATTTTTATTCAATATTATTCCTAAGTATTTGATTTGGTTAGTTTCTTTAAATGTGTGCTTTATCTAGCAGGCTACTGGCTTAACCAACCAAAGAAGTTTGGATTTTGTCAGATTAATTTTATAACCTGAAAAATCACTAAACATTGTGATATCCTTTAATAGTGTTGGTAAGTAGGTCATCCGCATAGAGAGATAATACAAAACTTTGACCGCCCATTTGGATACCATAACTATGTCTATGCAATAAAATCACAAATGGTTCTAAACAAATATTAAATAATAATGTCTATAGCGGACACCCTTGTCTGGTACCTCTCTGTAATGTAAAACGATCTGTTGCTGATCCATTAATGATCAAAGAAGAGACAGGAGAGTTATAAATCAGTTTAATAAAGTTAAAAAAATTACCCAAAAATCCAAACTTCTCTAGTGTGCCAAACAAGTGCTCCCAGCTTATTTAGTCAAAAGCTTTTTCTGCATCCACTGTTAACACAGCTAAACTAGATGTTTATGGAAATGTATTTTGTTGCGCTTTATTCCAAATATAATCCAATACTAATATAAACTTTCTCATGTTTTTAACTGGGTTCCTATCACACATGAATCCTACCTGGTCTTCGTGAATTATTTTACCCAAATGAACTTTCAATCAGTTGGTTATAATTGATGTCAAAAGTTTGTAATCACAGTTGTACAGGGATATAGGTCTATAGGAGGAGGGATCTTCAGCATCCGTATCTTTTTTAAGGATTACAGATATGTTTGAATGCGCAAACTATGGTGAACATTTCATACAATTGTTGCAGTACATATTGAATAAACTATGTAAAATAGGAGTTACGTGTACCTGTAATATTCTATAAATAATCTAATGGTTGGCAATATGGACCAGGGGCTTTATTAAGCTTAGCCTTTTTGATCCCCTCTGAAATCTCGAGCATTGATATTGGTGCGTTAAGCTCTTGTATATTTTGTTTTGTAAGTCTTAGTACTTTAAAATTTTCCCAGAATAGTTTTTCCTGTATCCTATCTATGGGACCCTTTTTATATATATTCTGGAAAAATTCTAAAAAGACCTTCTTAATGTCCACTGGATTTGTAAATCTATCTATCCTCCCTCTTTTTTATTGCTGGAATATAATTTCTGCTCTTATGTTTGGTGATTTTAGCTAGGTATTTTGCAGATCTACCTGCATGGCCTCCATACAAAGCCATCCTGCAATGTTTTTTGATAGAGAAACAAGTCTCTTTTCTCTTTGGATTCTTTGTATCTTTTTCAATTTAACTTATTTGGATTGGATATGTAGGCATTGTAGATGTTTCTAACTGTATTGGATAATTGAATTTCTCTTTGAAATGTTTTTATTTTCAAATATGATAAATGAGCTCTGATATCACCGCGTAGGACTGCCTTGGCTGCTTCCCAAAATATCTCCAATTTGTCTAGGTAAGAAGAATTAAGATTATAGTAATTCCTCCATTTCTCCTTTAACCAATTTTGAAATGTACTATTCTGTGTCAAATAAGTAGGAAAAAAGAGGTTAAACTTGTTTGGTAACTGCTCTGTTCTAATATTAATGCCTTCATATCCAATCCAAGCATAGTGTCTGAAGTTAAAAACATGTCTATTCTTGAGAGCGCTCATTGCCCCTTAGACATACATGTGAAGGATTTAAGATCCAGGTTCTGTATGCGCCATATACAGTATCTTTCAATCCTAACTTATTGCATAATGTATGTAATATCTGTGTCTTCCTATCTTTTCTAGTTATATTCTTCTTATTCAATCTGTCTAGTTTAATAGTCGAAATCAAATTACATTTTGACCAACAAATTCCAACAGTTTCAATGTTAAATCATCCATAAGTTTATGATTGATTGATTTTATCTAATTTCAATTTAATGATTTGATAGCGAGCATCTGGATCTAACATTGTCGCTTCTATATTCTAAGATAAATTCTTATTTATAAGAATTGCCACGCACTTTTTTCTTCTGTCACACGGAGCGGCTATAACTTCTCCAATCCATTTTGATTTTAGTTTACTAATCCCTGACTGTTTCAGATGTGTTTCTTTTAACATGTCTATATCTGGTTTAAGTTTCCCAAGTTGTTTATTAATAGCCTTCCTTTTGATTGGAGAGATTTTGCCACCCACATTCCATAACAGTAGTCTAAGATTATCTACTACCATCTATATCTACGTGTACATATGAAGTACAGGCACAGGGGGGGGGGGGAGAAGAAAAAAAAGGGGGGGGGGGTTACTACAACATATCCAATTTAGGACTACCATTACTTTAACATCCTCGTGGGCTTCCTCTATATCATAAAACCAGCATGCACATGAAAAAAAATAATATGCAAAATGTCTAAACAATAAATAAAAACACTCCATTCCACTCAATAGTAATACTACCCTAAATAATCATGTAAAGTTATTCTATAGCTTTATCTTTACAAAACATACAAGCCTCTGCTGCATTATTAAGAATTTTCATCTCCCCATCAATTAGAATGATTAATGTTGCAGGGTATACCAATCTTACATCTAATTTAGCTTGGATGAGTTTAGAGCAGAATGGAGACATTTCTCTTCTCTTTGTCATTGTCTCACCTGAAAAGTCCTGGAACATTAAGATTTTATATTGGTCTAACATTATATGGTAACCTTCCTATATTGTCTAAAGTAATTAACTTTATCCTGAAAATTCAGGAATTTCAATACCACCGTTCTAGGTTTGTTATTACCTTCTGAATCTTATCGCACTGGCCCAACTCTATGTATTCTCTCAATATGTACTAAGTGAGATGATGGTTGGATGTTTAATAACTGAGGTAAAGTATGTGTTGCAAAGTGCATTACATCCTTATATTCAGGCGTCTCAGGGAGACCAATGATCCCGATGTTATTCCGCCGTGAGCGGTCCTCAAGTTCCTCAGTTCTAGTCTGTAAAACTGACATTGTCTTTGACTGTGTTTGCGAGACTTGTTATTGTATTATAAACTTGTCCTCTAACTCAGAGACCCTAGTCTCAGCTTCAGCCAAGCATGTAGAAAATTGTCTAATTTCATTGGATAAACCACAAATTTCTTGTTTAATTTCGGTCTTGACTGCCTCTAGTTGTGGAATTATCATCTTTGAGATCTGAGAAACCAATTCAGAAATATCAGAATTAAAAGATTCATCTCACTACCTTCTTGTGTCACTTCGATACCTTGTTCAGCTTGTTTGCTACCTTTTTTTTCTCGCTGTTTGGGCGGCATGACAGGAGAATTTCCATTCCCTTGTGCAACAAATCTTAACATCAATGCTATCAATCCCAAGGGATTAATTTAACCAGACCAATAGTAATAATAAATAAGAACCTACTGGAAATAGGGTAATGGCAGAAATACACTGCATATATAGGTGAAATACTTATGTAAGGGCCAACAACCCTAAAAGAGGAGTGAACATTTAGGGCTGTGTGTGCCCAGCTAACAAACCAAAAACACCAACCCCAAATGGCTTGTCCTGTCTGATGGCCCAGACAAAGACCCGCTTATCTATTACAGTCCCAACAATACAGGGAGTGCAGAATTATTAGGCAAGTTGTATTTTTGAGGATTAATTTTATTATTGAACAACAACCATGTTCTCAATGAACCCAAAAAACTCATTAATATCAAAGCTGAATATTTTTGGAAGTAGTTTTTAGTTTGTTTTTAGTTTTAGCTATTTTAGGGGGATATCTGTGTGTGCAGGTGACTATTACTGTGCATAACTATTAGGCAACTTAACAAAAAACAAATATATACCCATTTCAATTATTTATTTTTACCAGTGAAACCAATATAACATCTCAACATTCACAAATATACATTTCTGACATTCAAAAACAAAACAAAAACAAATCAGTGACCAATATAGCCACCTTTCTTTGCAAGGACACTCAAAAGCCTGCCATCCATGGATTCTGTCAGTGTTTTGATCTGTTCACCATCAACATTGCGTGCAGCAGCAACCACAGCCTCCCAGACACGGTTCAGAGAGGTGTACTGTTTTCCCTCCTTGTAAATCTCACATTTGATGATGGACCACAGGTTCTCAATGGGGTTCAGATCAGGTGAACAAGGAGGCCATGTCATTAGATTTTCTTCTTTTATACCCTTTCTTGCCAGCCACGCTGTGGAGTACTTGGACGCGTGTGATGGAGCATTGTCCTGCATGAAAATCATGTTTTTCTTGAAGGATGCAGACTTCTTCCTGTACCACTGCTTGAAGAAGGTGTCTTCCAGAAACTGGCAGTAGGACTGGGAGTTGAGCTTGACTCCATCCTCAACCCGAAAAGGCCCCACAAGCTCATCTTTGATGATACCAGCCCAAACTAGTACTCCACCTCCACCTTGCTGGCGTCTGAGTCGGACTGGAGCTCTCTGCCCTTTACCAATCCAGCCACAAGCCCATCCATCTGGCCCATCAATACTCACTCTCATTTCATCAGTCCATAAAACCTTAGAAAAATCAGTCTTGAGATATTTCTTGGCCCAGTCTTGACGTTTCAGTTTGTGTGTCTTGTTCAGTGGTGGTCGTCTTTCAGCCTTTCTTACCTTGGCCATGTCTCTGAGTATTGCACACCTTGTGCTTTTGGGCACTCCAGTGATGTTGCAGCTCTGAAATATGGCCAAACTGGTGGCAAGTGGCATCTTGGCAGCTGCACGCTTGACTTTTCTCAGTTCATGGGCAGTTATTTTGCGCCTTGGTATTTCCACACGCCTCTTGCGACCCTGTTGACTATTTTGAATGAAACGCTTGATTGTTCGATGATCACGCTTCAGAAGCTTTGCAATTTTAAGAGTGCTGCATCCCTCTGCAAGATATCTCACTATTTTTTACTTTTCTGAGCCTGTCAAGTCCTTCTTTTGACCCATTTTGCCAAAGGAAAGGAAGTTGCCTAATAATTATGCACACCTGATATAGGGTGTTGATGTCATTAGACCACACCCCTTCTCATTACAGAGATGCACATCACCTAATATGCTTAATTGGTAGTAGGCTTTCGAGCCTATACAGCTTGGAGTAAGACAACATGCATAAAGAGGATGATGTGGTCAAAATACTAATTTGCCTAATAATTCTGCACTCCCTGTATATAAATAACCCTGTTCTTGTTTGATGGTCACCTGCGCATTATATCATATTCAACATTAACATATACCAGTATTGGTTTCAATTAAATTGCTGATTACTTTGTATAAATTATAAAAAACAGAAGGACTTCGGTTACAATTCCGTCATTGATCCACTTTCAACCACAAGTAGGGGCATTTCTTCCTTGTGTTTCATATTTACGGCTAGATTTAGAGTTTTGTCGGTAAGGACCCGCGTAGCTAACGCTGGCTTTTTTCTTGCCGCACCTTTAAAATAACTCTGCTATTGAGAGTCCACAGAATGGCTGTGTTAGGCTCCAAAAAAGGAGCGTAGAGCATATTTTTTTTTTTTTCAATACTTTATTTATTCCATTGCAACTTACAGTGAAAATTCAACCATAAATACAAAACCATTTGAAACAGTTACATGCATTTTCATTAGAATACAGTATATCCATATGTTTCATCACCTCAGTCGCATTGGGCTTTTTCTTTATTCCCCCCCCCCCTCTTTTCCTCCATTCTCCTTAACCACAGAGTCTCACCATCGCCTTTCTCACGCCCTCACCTCCTTGGCCGCCTCTCCTCCAGTCACCGCCCTCAGAATCTTCCCCTCTCCCTCCCCCCATGCAGATCCTCGCATCATTTATCTGATTGTGTCTTAAGTGAAAATATTCCATTGTCCCCTCAATTGTGCGTTTAATATGTATTCTGTATCTTTAAAGGGATAAATGACCTGTCTCTGATGTAGGATATCTAATGTGTTGATAAGTGGTTCCCATTTGGTCATAAACTTTTTTGTTCTCTTTGTGATGTCTCCCTGAGTATCTACTTGTTCACATATCATCTGTTTCCTCAATCCTTCCTTAAGTTGAGCTAAGCTTGGTGGTGTCAGTGCTAACCATTGTTTGAGAATCAGTTTCCTAGCGTGTAGGATTACATTATGTATGTAGTTTCTGTGCTTTCTAATCTTTGCCTGTGTGTGTAAGAATATCACCATTTCAGGTGCTAAACTGACTTTTTCTCCCGTACTCATCTCCAGCCATCTTTGTGTCATACCCCAAAATTTTGCAAGTTTTGGGCATTGCCATATCATGTGTGTTATGTCTGGGTTGGCATTCGAACACTTTGGGCACAAACCTGATGTGTTTTGTTGCCACTTGTGGAATAGTTTTGGCGTTATATATGCATTGTGGAGCAATTTAATATGGGATTCTCTTATTTCATTTGATAGTGTAGCCTCCCTCACCTTTGCGAAGCTTTGTTCAATACAAGTGTCAGTGATGTCCTGCTCTATAAGTAAGTTCCAAGTGTTCCTGAGGTGTGTCAAATTGTCTTTGTTCACTTTTTTCTGGAGGATTTTGTATGTATGGGAAATGGATGTTAGCCCCCCCTGTGTTAATGACAGCAGTCTGTATATGTCGCAGCCAGCATCTGGCATCTTCTCAGATCTCAACAGGTTCTGCACATAGTGCCTCGCCTGGAGATAGGCAAAGTGATGGCTATTCGGTAAGCCATGATCTCTCTGCAAGTCCCCAAACGGTCGGATTGTTGTTCCATCCACAGAGAGGATGTGTTTAAGAGATGTCACCCCCCGCTCCCCCCACAGTTTAAATGGTTTTGTGGTAAACCCGGCCGGGAAGTCCGGGTTACCTCCCAGCGGCAAGAATATTGTATGGCTCGAGGAGACCCCAAGGGCTCTACAAACCTTTCTCCACGCTTCTATCGGGCTACTGAACATTGTCACCCCTCCTAGAATGGTGTCTACTTGCGCACGGGTCATATGTGGTAGCATTTTGAGTGACCACGGTTTAATGTATTCTGCCTCCAGTTTGCTATTGGTAAAACGTCCCCCATCTGTCAACCAGTCCATCACGTATTTGGTCAGCGCCGCCCAGTTATAGTGCTCTATGTTTGGTAGTCCGAAGCCCCCAACCTCTGGCCCACATGTCAACTTTTGGTAGCTAATTCTATGCTTCTTCCCCCTCCAAACAAAGTGTAGTATATCTCTATTTAATGTCTTGAGGTCTTGTTTATGCAAGATTTCTGGGAGCATCTGTAGGGTGTAGAGTAGTTTGGGGAATAAATTCATTTTGATCAGCCCTACCCTTCCTGGTAAGGATATTGGTAGTGTGTGCCAGGTCCCTAACATTTGTTTCATGCTTTTCAATAATGGTTTATGATTGAATCCATACCACTGTGCTGGATCTCTGGTCAGCGTGATACCTAGGTATTTAAAGGTGTGGGTGATTACTTTAAACTTGTCCTCTAGGGGTGTGTCAGGGTTTTTGTTCAGCAGCCATAGTAATTCAGATTTGTCCTTGTTTATCTGATAGCCTGAGATCTCACTAAATTCTGTGATAGTTTTAGTTATAATAGGTATGTTTCGCCTGGGATCCCTGATATATAACACCATGTCGTCTGCAAAAAGTGATAGGTGATTGACCACCCCTCCCATCTCCAGGCCCGGCGTTTCCTTCCTTATTTTAATTGCCAAAGGCTCCAGTGCTAGATCAAAAAGGAGCGGAGACAGGGGGCATCCCTGCCTCGTGCCCCTCTTAAGGAGGAACGTTTCGGAGGGCGACCCATTTACCGGGATAGCAGCATGAGGTTTACTGTAAATGGCTTTAATGGCTTCCATGAAGGAACCCCTTATCCCAAATCTCTCCATAGTATTGTATAGGTGGTCCCACAATATTTTATCGAATGCCTTCTCGGCGTCTACTAATATTAAACAGGCCTCTTCCTTATCTAAATAGCCAAATAATGTCCCAGGAGCCGGCAAACGTAAAATATATCCAAACTTTATTGAAATAGTATAAAAACAGCAAACGGTTCAGTCCGTCAATCCAACAGCACAAACTGACCAGTTAAAAATACACAAAAGGGAGAGAAGCTGCGCTCCTCATGCAGCAGACATGTTTCGTGCTTACCAAGCACTTGTTCACTGCTTAAAGGAGCAGCAGCTGCCTTCCACTTAAATAGGCTACAGCTGTGAATATATTTAAAGATACATCTCATATATTAATATTTAAATGTTTAGAAATAGTTATCTCCCTCATGCAGTGTATATAACTTATTTAAATGTAAAAACACTCATTCCTACATATTACAGGAAAACATACAAAAAGATAAACATTTCATAGTAGTTAGAATTGCAGTTATATAGTAATTCATAGAATGTTATAATGTTAAAAAGATTTTGATTCACAAAATTACAAAATTCATAAATTATAACAAATATTCTAATTCAATTCAAACAATTAACACAATAGAAAGTTTATCAGGTCAAAATAAGGAAAGAAAGAAATTTTCATATATGTACAGCTCTCTAGACACATAAATCTATATCCCTCCTTAGGTTTAGACCATGGGGCATAGACGTATTTAGGGTAAATATCCAGTATACCTCTCTTAAATTAAGTTTGTTTTGTCTATTGCCACCTCTTCTCCACCGTGGAACATGGTCTATACCCTGCAAGGACAAGAGAGACGCATCAGAGTTGTGGAATGTTTTAAAATGTCTATATATATACGTATATACTAAGAACTCTATAGAATAGAGATCAGAAGGGTAGCTAAGTGGTTAGCAACTTGCACCTCAGAGAACAGAATTGACTAATAACGCAGGTTTAATTCCCAGATGGAATTTTTTTAATTTTTTTTTGTAATCTTATAAAAAACAATGTATAACAATTAGTTTTGGGACCAAGTGGTATAGGTATTAGAAGGTGGCAAAGTGGTATAAAATATGCTCTTTAGAGGAGACTTCTGACCAAAGATAGAGGTTCAATCCCTGAACGAGACTATGAAGAAAAATAGTACATGTATTTTTAAAAACGTAAGACTATAAGGAACAAGAAAATTCAAAAATGTGCCAGTAACAAATAGCACTATAAGTAAGGACATACTTTTTATACTTGGATGGATACCAGTTTAAACAGAAGTTCGAATCTGACAATTACATTTTTTGGGGAATTAGATCAATTGTACCAATTTTCATAACTGTAACAGAGATAAACAAAATGCCAAATTCTAAGAATAGTTTATAGCAACAATATTACACCACTAAGGAGATAAAGACCTGAAAAGAAAAGGAGCATAAGAATCAAACATATTACAGTAGCCATAAAAGGGTTTAAGAACTCGCCCTAAAAAAGGAGAGACCCAAAGCCAATAAGGGACTCTCGATAAAAGGCTTAGACAGCTGAAACGCGTATAGGCGGACCCTGATTGGCATTCACCTGTTCACTTACTAAGAAACCAGCTGAACATCGCAACCGATATTCAGAAAGCCTGTATACAACCTGTCAACAAGGGGAAATGATACATTGACACCAAGGAGAACTCAATACCAGCTGCAAGAAGAAAGTTTATACGCTCTAAAGTAGAGGGATATTCTACCTAATGAAGAAGAAATATCTCTATTTTGGGATAGAGCAACTAGGGGTTTATTGAAACCGCCCCCTTCAGATCCAAGTGTGATCACGAGACTGCAAGGAACAGACGCCACTGACACACAGGACAGAAAAAGGTTAACACTAGTAATTAGTTGTTTTAAGATAAAAACTACAAATAAGAGTTTGCAACACAGGACCAGGAGGTCTAGTTTATCACAATAACGTTTATATAACAGTT
This sequence comes from Bombina bombina, assembly GCF_027579735.1. NCBI lineage: Eukaryota > Metazoa > Chordata > Amphibia > Anura > Bombinatoridae > Bombina > Bombina bombina. Next base: position 223,821,273 of record NC_069507.1, read on the forward strand.
TATCACTATACTGCACTTTTGTTTAATTGCACTCTTGTATAACTTTCGCAGCAACCAACTGTAAACACCACTAAAAATTGGTTGATTAACTCACTTATGCTAAGGAAATTGGCACACTATTTGATCACAAAAAAAATAAAAAAAATGTTTTTTCTTGCAAGCCAGCAAAAATAAGAAATATTATTTCAAATAACACTTGGGACTTAATACCTTATAATAACTCTAACACTTTGAAACACTTACTTTGAAAGATTATTCTTGAACAGAAAACAACATCACAGAAGATACATCACTTTCTATTTTTATTTTTCTCTTGATACTGAGCAAAATTTGGCTTGAAATTTACAATCACTTTTTAATATTTTTCGATTTTTTAAGAGTAATTTTATTTTTTAACCACTTGGTCCATAGAATTTCTAAATATAATTTTAGGAGTACATATTATACTATATATTGTATATTTTAAATCTCAACCTGTACCTCTAATAAGAGGCCATTTTAATACTAATTGAATAGTTAATATAGATACATCCGGATATATTCTTGCTATATTAACATAGTTTATATTGATTTTTTGATGTCATATAATAAATAGTACATTTTAATATAAATCATTTTGTTTGACTTCTATTACTCATATAGAATAAGAAGATGTATATGTCACTTGTATAGACTCATACTGAAAATAAGAGGTGCAACCCATATAGAGAAGTCTGTATATAAAATATAAGTACTACCATATCAGTCATACCTCAGGATTTAGCTGCTAAGGGGTTAATCCCGTTTATATGTGACTATTAGTTTTAAATTTAGTTTTAATGAATTTTTAACTTATTGGTAATTTATTTATTCATGTATATTATTAATATGTATTAATTATATGTGACTATGGGTTTTAAGATTTGCGTTTTTATATGCAAATGAATATCTATTCACGATATGGTCCTTCAAGTATGAGAAAATGGATCCATAATACTAATCTAAGGGTTAATAGTTTTGCCCTTAACAACCACTGCCTTTAAATAGAGGAGGAGCTGAGGATTAGAGTATCTTGACAAAGGCCTGTAGTGCCGACACGCGTTGATCTACCTGCAGCTTCTACCTGGATTCGCTAGAGCCTGAGGATTGAACTGTATAAATTGCACCGAAAATTTGATGCAGAGCAAACTCCCATAACCGCTACTCCAGCATTCCAAAATAAACTTGCCTAGTTATGCTGTTGGGGCAATAGGAGTGAAATATTTGAAGAAAGTGTGCACACTGGATCTTAAGAAGTCGAAAGGAGCTGATTGGTGTACCAGATTGCTGGCGTCATCAGAACAGACGAGCTCCAGGACTGAACAAACCGCTGACGAGCGGCATCTAAAAGTGGCTGAAGAATACACTATATACCACATTTAGAAGGTATTTGGGAGAGAATTATAGTGTACCCGGCTAAGTGAATCAAGGTAATACTTATCTTTGTTTTGTTTAAAGATGGTATTAAGAATATACACGTAACAACCACGTATCTTCTCGATGACAGTGTGAGAAAGTAACAGGACGTGGAGACTCTGTTACCGTTTAAAAGTGCTAACTGTCTGAGATTGCCAAATACTAACAATCTTTCGGCATTTGTGATTAAGACTGTTGGGAACGTGTCCTTTGCTAACATTGTCATGAAATTAAATGGACGCTGAAACCTACTAATTGGAGAGTTTAAAGGCAAAGAAACCCTTTAAGATTGCGATACAACATACTTGCTAAGATAAAATAGTCTAATATTAATTTAAAGATTTGTAAATATATATATTGTGGAAAATTAATTAATTGTGAATCAACTGTATATGAATTGCTTTTAGATTAGAGTGCATTTATAGCATTAGAATTATGAAATTTTAAAACACACCGGTGTCTGATGTAATTGCTATGTGATTTATGTCTCTCAGTTTGTGTGAATAAATATTAATGGTTAATTAGAAATTTACTTTTACTGACTGGATCACTTTTCATCTATGATACATCTTTTGACAGACCATATAAAGATTTCACACGAGTTTTGACTCCAATTTGGATTATCTACTAGAATATTTAGAGCAGTTAGCCTGATTGGGCGCATCCCTCAATCTCTTTTTTGTGTGTTAATTCCGTTTAGACTGTGTGCTAAAAAAAAGATTTGTTTTTCAAGGAGAACTGTGTGTTTGTGTTTTCTTTGATGTGCCAGAACCCTTCATAAATAGTTCCTAGGACTCTTTTCTCCAAATGTTATTGTGTATGCATTGGGTCATAAATCCAGTCAACCTGTCAGTTCAGAGATACAACACAGTGCCTCAGTCACAGAAATGGATAAGGTCAATAAAGGGACATGGGTATAATGTATATATGTGTTTAAAACTGTTATGACATTAAATTAAGGGAAGTATGACAACCCTGTCATATTTGATATCAAACCGTTTCTCACAATGTAAGGAAGTGAGTGCCTGTCAGTCTATATGAAAATGGATGTATCTAGCAGAAATTATATTGTGTTCTCTAAAGTCAGCCAAAGGTACTTAAAGTTTATTGACTGTTGTAAAATATAGGGGGTTTCCCAGGCCAGCCCATGCTGAGTGGGTGAGGTCAGGCAACCTGATCTATTGGAAAAAAGGTATAAGGGTCTTGTGTTTTTACAATTAAATTGTCATTCTTACAAGGGGAGCTGTTCTACAGAGTAAGGACCATTACTTCATGCCAGTCCCCAGGCACAGATCTTGAGACTAGTAAAGTATTCAATCTGTTTTCTCCTTTTTTATTTAAAAAAAACTGTTTGTTGTGTGTAATTTTATTTGTAACAACTTTTTATTAATAATGCATTGTGCATAATATTTTTGGCATAATAAATAATTCCTTTATTAAGCTTTGGCCTTTGTCTAATAATTGAACCATGTTACTAAAAGAGAATGGAATATTAGAACTGTATAATTTAGGTGATTTTCTGCTAAATTGTATTCAGGGAGTTAATGTGTAAGTCTGGGTTTTTCCTTAGGATTTTCCCTTTAATAAATCATAAGTGGTGGCAGTTTTTGAGCTAGATATTATAGTTAGTTTGGTGTGGGTGGCATTAAAGGGGAGTTTTTTGGCATTTCTTTTAAGTCTAGTACAGACTAGAGAGTGTTGTTAACCCTTGCACCCACTGAATTAAATCACAAGCTTGTCTGGTGTGGCTAGATTTTGACATATTAGTGAAAGTAGAAGGGGTTTGATAACCCTTTCTGTGCCAAATAAGTGACTGGCGCAGGGTTGGGTAACCCTGGTCGTCACAAATTGGTGGGCAGCAGTGTAGATAATTTTTGTTATTAGATTTTAGTGCTTGTGGATTTGCTAGTGTGAAAATCCCAGTACTAAAAAGAAATTGTAACTCACAATTTCCAAAGGCTAAAACTCAGTGCATTATATAGTCACACATTGCAAACAGTCCCCTTCCCTATTCTCTGTTTTTATTTTCTATTTTATTTTTGCTATGGAGACATACTAGCAGCAGACTAAAGAGACCCTGGCACTGTTATTCCAGGAGCGTGATATTCCAACCCGTGGAATGAACAAAGATGGACTAATACAACTTCTTATTGAATATGATAACAGCCAAGCCACCCCAGTTGAAGTTTCAGGAGAGATGTCTGCAGCTGGGGGCAGTGGTTCATCATGATCTGGGGATTCATTCAAAATTTTATGAGAGACAGGCGGCTGTGGCAGCAGCTGAGAGACAGGCTACTGTGGAAGCGGCTGAGAGACAGGCTGCTGAATGACAGGCTGAGAGAGAGTATCAGCTACAGCTTGTATGGTTGGAGAGAGGGATGGTCTCACCTGTTGTTAGTGAACCTAGAGAACCACCTGCTCCCAGAGTGCATGCAGAGAATTTTCCCACTCTGGAGAAAGATGGCAATATGGATGTATTCCTGCGTAGCTTTGAGAAAGTTTGCAGAGAGTTCCAGCTGCCAAGGGAGCAGTGGGCCAAGTACCTTACCCCTGGCCTGAAAGGTCCTGCACTGGAGGCTTTTGCTGAACTACCCCCAGAATTTAATCAGGACTATGATTCCATCAAAGCTGCACTGCAGAGGAGATATAATCGTACTCCTGAGGTGTACAGGAAGAAATTCCGTTCTCTGCAGAAAGGTATGTCAGAGAGCTATATTGCAGCTGTTGGGAACTTGATGACAGCTTTTAAACAGTGGGTCAGAGGGCTAAAGGTTGCCACTATGGAGGAGCTGGAAGAGCTGATTGTGAAGGAGCAATTTTTGCAGCTGTGCCCAGCAGAAGTTCAAGAATGGGTTTTGGATCGTAAACCCATAACAGCATTGGAAACTGGTGAGCTGGCTGATTTTTACACAGCCAACAGGTCACCAGGGAATGGGAGAAAATCCTTTGCTAAGGGGGGGATCCACCTGGAAAGGAGCTGCTGCACGACCCCCCTTCACAAAACCTGCTGTGCCTTTGTCTAGTGAGTCTTCTCCCTCTGGGAAAGGAGGGGCAAAAACTGCATCTGGGCAGGGGGATACCTGCAGGTGTTTTGCTTGCAACAAAGTGGGCCACATCAGCTCCACTTGCCCAGAGAAAATTAACTTGGAGCAATTAGCTGGAGGGGGTAATCCCTCAGAAGTACCGGCATCTGTTTTATTTGTTACATGTCCAGAGGAAAGCAACCAGGAGAACTTGCAACCTGTGCTCGTTGGAACTAAGGTAACACTTGGGCTTCGGGAAACAGGCACAGCCATGACTATTGTGTGTCCAGGGCTGGTGCGCTCTAAGGACATTATTCCTGGCAGGACTGTAGCAGTTAAAGGGATTGGGGGAATGAAACTTGAAGTGCGTATGGCACGAGTATATCTTGATTGGGGAGCGGGGAGAGGTTTAAGAAATGTGGGGGTATCTGAAAATATTCCTAATGATGTTTTACTGGGTACTGATCTGGGTAGATTGTTATCTCTTTATGTGCCTAACAATGCTACATGTGACCTAGGGACATTAGTTGTAGACCCTTATGTGAAAAGGGCTGTGTGTGGAAATGCTCAGAGACAGTATGATCAGGAGGGAAGACAGAGTGCATGTTTGCAAAGTGCTGTGTCTGAACTGGGGGTGTCTGTGCTGAGATGTGAACCTGTAAGAGGAGAGACTGACTGGGGAGAAAGACGGATAGACTGTGTGTGTCTTCCTGTGATTGAACCATCAGTACCTGCTGAATTACAGTTAACTGTACAGGGTGAGACTGACGGGGGAGAAAGGCAGATAGACTGTGTGGGTCTGTCTGTGCCTGAACCGAGTTTAACTGTACAGGGAGAAACTGTCTGTGAGAGGAGGCAGATGAGTGGTGAGTGTCTGTCTGTGATTGAATCAGTGGATTCTATAGAAGGAGGTGAGACTGACGGGGCGAGAATGACTGGGTGACTGGGCCACTGGATGATGTGTGCCAGTCTGGGCCAGGATCAATTGAGTCCCCTGTGGAAAGACAGGATATATGGGGAAAATGGCAGAAGGAAGATATGTGCTTGTATGCACCAGTGTCAGAAGGATCCCAAATTCTGTGTGGGGATGCAGAGTGGCACACTGACTGTGAGAGAGAGCAGGGGGAAAAGGTAGCCCGCTCTATGATAGAAGCAGCAGAGCCATAGATTTCAGAGTGTGTGGGGGAGGAGGGTACAGGATACTCTTTGAGGGACCCCCAGAGTTAGGGTGAAAGATTGTGGGTGACAGAGACCCCAGTAACCTCAGCTGTGACCTATAAACAGACTGCACAGACTAGGGGACAGAGACTGACACAGACTGCAGACACAGGGGGAGGAGTACAGAGAAGTGTATTTACGCAGCCCCACAGTGCCCTTCAGCAGGTACACTGTTAGGTGTGCAGCATCAGAATCCCCAGCAGGCTCAGCAGCTAGGACCCACAGTGGAGAGGAGGGGGGCCTTTCGTCAACCCCCTACCAACCACAACAGAGTGCAGGAGTACAGGAATTCTACTCCAGTTGGAGGGCAAGAGCCCGTGGTAGTTAAGCAGCAACTGACAGCACCCAATATGTTCAGAGAGCACACAATATGTAGCAAGACCCTAGGCTTCACAGGCATCTCTGTAACAGGGGATGATGTGTTATTCAGGGACAAGATGCAAGTCTGATTGGGGAAGGTACCTAGAAAACCCAGTGATGCCAATGCCATAGTCCTACAAAAACAGTTGCAGGATTTTACTGCCAGAGAGGAAGTATATGAGATGGGGCAAAATGTACTGTACTAACACCCATGACACAGAACCAGCTACAGGCTACATGGGAGGGTGCATGCAATATATTAAATCAGCTGGGTAGAGTAAATAGTGTGTCATTTTTAAATGGAGGGCATCCTGATGGCAAAACTGCTATGTGCAATTTGTCTGGCAATGGCTTTATCACCGCAAGGGGAAGCTCCCTTTTATATGCATTGGGAGTGGCTTGTAGCCACCCCCTTTTGCGTCTCTTTTTGGGGGAGGTGTCACAATGTCATACTTCCCCTTTAAGATTATAGTATCCACCTCTTTCACATCCCCATAAGTAGGTACTATCAACACCTGCATGTTGCTTGACTATTGAAATTGACTTAGCTGATACAACAAGTGCTCGCATACTCTGAAGGAATCTTTCAAGCCTTTTTCCTAAAAACAACTGCCAGCAACCTTTTACAGCTTCTACTAAATTCTGGATTTAATACCTACCTTATAACGGATTAAGTTACCTACAAGGCCGTTCATACTCCTATAGTCTGGAACTCTGACGTATTTACTAGAGCTGACTCACCTGAGGCCTAAGTTTTTCCACAGCTCTCAACCTTGCTACAATCTCTATCATCGCAGCTAAAGTGTGCTGCTTATCTCAACAACAACTGAGCGGTGTTTGGAGGACTAACCTTAATAACCAAGTAAGAACTTATACTTTGAATCTGTATTTAATTTCTGTCTGAAGTCTCAGAGTTAACCTTAAAGTAATCCTCTCTAAAGTAAAAGCGCAACTTTGTTTCCTGTCAGTTTTCTGTGCTGCAAGCAAAACGTCACTCAAAAACAAAAGCGCAACTTTGTTTCTTGTCAGTTTTCTGAGTTTTGTTTAAACCATGTATGAATTACCCTGAATAAGTCTAGTATCCACCAAATATTAAACAAGAGTCTTTTCATACAATCTACTTATATTTTATTTAGTTGTCACAACACAACTCATTATTATCTCAGAAGAGATTTCACTTGTAAAACTGCCTCTTTTTCATATAAAGGATAACTCTGAAAAGAGATTCACAATTATTCTGTTTTGTTATATGAACTGCTAATCCTGGTTGATAAATCAGCTTATTTAACCCCGCATAAGCTGAACAAAAGGAATAGCTACACAAACATTTATTTTTTGAATACAAAGGTGTCAGCTGTTCTTGATACACGAAAACCTCAGGATTTTGCTGCTAAGTGGTTAATTCCGTTTTTGACTGCAAGCTAAAAAAAAGATTTGTTTTTTAAGAACTGTGTGTTTGTGTTTTCTTTGATGTGCCAGAACCCCTCATAAATAGTTCCTAAGACCCCTTTCTCCAAATGTTATTGTGTATGCATTGGGTCATAAATCCAGTCAACCTGTCAGATCAGAGATACAACACAGTGCCTCAGTCACAGAAACTGATAAGGTCAATAAAGGGACATGGGTATAATGTATATATGTGTTTAAAACTGTTATGACATTAAATTAAGGGAAGTATGACAACCCTGTCATATTTGATATCAAACCATTTCTCACAATGTAAGGAAGAGAGTGCCTGTCAGTCTATATGAAAATTGATGTATCTAGCAGAAATTATATTGTGTTCTCTAAAGTCAGCCAAAGGTACTTAAAGTTGATTGACTGTTGTAAAATATAGGGGGTTTCCCAGGCCAGCCCCTGCTGAGTGGGTGAGGTCAGGCAACCTGATCTATTGGAAAAAAGGTATAAGGGTCTTGTGTTTTTACAATTAAATTGTCATTCTTACAAGGGGAGCTGTTCTACAGAGTAAGGACCATTGCTTCATGCCAGTCCCCAGGCGCAGATCCTGAGACTAGTAAAGTATTCAATCTGTTTTCTCCTTTTTTATTTTAAAAAACTGTTTGCGGTGTGTAATTTTATATGTAGCAACTTTTTATTAATAATGCATTGTGCATAATATTTTTGGCATAATAAATAATTCCTTTATTAAGCTTTGGCCTTTGTCTAATAATTGAACCACATTACTGATAGATGCTATGGAATACCTTAAGTTCTACTAATTGGTATTTCAACAATAACGGAGGAATTCTTATAAAAGTAGAAACAATTTATTACAATGCTTCATTTACCATTAAAAATACGTCTGAAACTTCACAAAATTCAATTTATTTTTTTGGTCTTGTTGTTTTTCTTTTTCTTTCTTGTTTTGTGAGAAAATTATCACCATTAACACTTTTTTGCACTGCAATTTTGATATATTTTTTACACTCCTTTGGACATACCGGTAATGATCCTATTGTTTTATTTTTATTTTTATTTTTACACATTGTGTGTTATATATATATATATATATATTTTTTACACATTGCATTTTTCACACTGTGAGTTATTAATTTGTCACTTTAGAGCAATCTATTACCATTTTCACACAGAGTTTTTTTTACTCCATTTTTTAATTTGTGTTTTTTTTTTTTATATTTAATTTTTATTAAAACATTGGAGAGTGTACAACAGAAGGAAATACAAGACTTATAGTCAATGTTGTTACAGGTTACAATTTACATTTCGTAAGGCTCAGGTTACAATTTACATTTCGTAAGGCTCAGTAATTTATAAACATTCTATTTCCATCTTAATTTCTAATCATATACTTCCTTTATCGACATATAGCAAAACACAATACATTACTTCCATGTATATAAATGATTTAAATGAAGAAAAAGAAATGAAAAGTTTTCCATCAGCAATCTTCTCTATATGTCTAATACAATACTTCTACACCTCCAATATTTTTATTTTCCCAACTAATCTATACAGGATTTGGGTTATCGCCTTATCCTTAAACATTAAGTCCATACACATACTAGTGATTCAGATCATCTTGATGATTAACATGATGTTAGCAAGAAAGTACCAGAGTCGGTATTTGATAGTGGCCACAAAAAGAAAGAGAAAAAAAAAAAAAAACTTTTAGTATTTTGCTTAGCCAATAGCTTATCTTGGCCCAGAATTGATGTATTTTGGGGCACATCCAAAACATATGTATTATATCAGCATTACTATTCATGGATCTGGGACATAAATATTCAGCATTTTGAAACCATTTACTTAAGGTAACCGGTGCAATATAGCTTTGATTAATCAATTTAAAGTGGCTTTCTCTCCAACTCGCTGCCAAGGTAGCATTTTCTGCTTTCTGTATACTTCTACTAATATCTTCTATTTGTATATCTTGGAACTCTGATGTCCGAATATGGACCAGGCGCCTGCGGTTCTCCTCACCTGTCTGTTCTAGTATCACTTTAAGCCAATATTTTAAGGAGTGGATACCAGCTTGATATAGAGTTATTCCAGAATGTATATTAGGGTTTACCCAGCTATGATTTGGTCTCCTGGTTATTGAATTGTACCAGTAACGTATTTGCAAGTAAGCATAAAAGTCTCGGTTAGATAAACCATATTGCTGCCTAAGATCTAAAAACGTTTGTATATTAGGGCCACCGGTTTCTTTAAGTTGGTAAATATACTTTAAGACCCTATTGGCCCAATTTTTAAACAGCTTATTGTTAATTCCGGCAACAAAATACGGATTCCCTACTATCGGTAGGTAATTGGAGACCGTATAGTCAGCTTTAAGCCAGCCACAGATACAGTGCCAAGCTTTAAGAATACTACATATAGTCATATATTTTTTTGCCTTGGCTGGCAATTTTCTTACATGGCAATGTAATAGTGCTTGTAAGTTATATGGCGCTACTATATGTTCCTCCGCCTCCAAAGAAGCGATGTAATTGCCATGAGTGAGCCAGTCTAGTGCCACTTTCCCTAGACAAATACTATTATATATCTTAAGCGAAGGGAGTGAAAGACCCCCCATATTCTTAGCTTGCATTAATGTATTCAATGCAATTTTATTGCGTCCCTTGCCCTATATAAAGAGTCTAACATTTTTGTACACATTTTCAATATCCTTTTTGGGCATCAGAGCAGGTATATTATGCATAAGGTATAGAAACTTAGGTATCAATATCATTTTAATTAGGTTTACTTTGGCAGTGAGTGAGAGTGGTAGTTTAGCCCAGCTTTCCAGATCTCGCTTGATTTTATTAGTTAACGGAGTATAGTTTATTTTATACCATAATTCAGGATCGCTACATATATTTATACCCAGATATGTAAATTGTGTATTAACTTCTTTGAATGGAGTTTGTATAGTTGTTTCACATTTTGCAATATCCAGAATAGCTCTGATTTTGCTGTATTAATCCGATATACGGAAAACGAGCCAAATTGGTATATAGTCTCTAATACCTTACCCACTTCTAAATTAACATCTTTAATATATAGGAGTAAGTCATCCGCATAAAGTGACAATATGAATTTCTGCTTTCCTAATGATATTCCTTCTAAACGCTCTCTAAGCTCAATTGCTAATGGCTCAATTGCCAGGTTAAACAGTAGTGGGAATATTGGACAGCCTTGTCTTGTCCCTTTTGCTAATTCAAAGTTGTTTGTTCTGATACCATTAATTATTAGGGCCGATGATGCTTTAGAGTATATAGCTTTAATACATTCGACAAATTGATACTTAAGCCCAAACTGTCCCAACGTAACAAACAAATGATCCCAGATTATTAAATTGAATGCTTTTTGTGCATCAATTGATAGTATAGCAGAGTTCCGTAATGCCCTACCTTCCTTATTGTTTTTGGGTATATTTGTACAAAAGTCTAATAATAGAAAAACTTTACGTAGATTGGCTGACGGATTACGATTAGGCATAAATCCAGTTTGATCTATATTTACCAGAGGAGAAATAACCTTTTTCAATCTTTTAGCCAGAATACTAGTAAATATTTTATAATCGGCGTTCAATAGGGAGATAGGTCTATAAGAATCTATAAGTTCAGGATCTTTCCCTTTCTTATGTATCATTGTAATTAAAGATTCTGAAAAAAATCTCGAAGGGACTTCTCCCTTGATAAGATAGGAATTAAAAAGATTCATCAAACTGGGAGCAATCTGAGCTTTCAATATTTTATAAAATTCTCCAGGTAATAAGTCCGGTCCTGCCGCCTTATTAAGTTTTATGTTATCAATCGCCTCCACAACTTCTGTAAGAGATATTGGTATATTTAAAGTTTCTGTATCTAATTGTGGTAGGCGAGTATCCTGCCAAAAACTATCCTTGTTTGATACATTTATTTCTGGATTAGAGTATAATTTTTTGAAGAATTTAAAAAATTCCTCCTGTATCTTGGCCGGATCTGTTATATGTTTATCATTTATTTTGATCCTTTTAATAAAAATTTTTGTGCTTTGTATCTTAACGCAGTTAGCTAAAAGGTTTCCGATTTTATCCCCAAAGCGATAAAATTTCGCTCTGAGTCTAAGATCCTTAATATTATTTTTTTGTTCTGTTATTATTGACCATTCCGCTCTTGCTTTTATGTATCTTTCCCAGTTCTCTTTTGTAGGAGAACCAATATAAGCATTATATCTATTTTTTAAATAACTTTAACACTGATTTTCTTTCCGATTTGCATCTTTCCTACAGTTAATAGCATATTTTCTAATTTCCCCCCTTAGGACAACTTTGGCTGTTTCCCAAAAAATTTCCTCTCTGTAATTATCTGCTGGATTATTTAGTTTATATGTATGCCATTGTTGAATTATCCAATTCTTAAATTTAAGATTGGATACAAGATATGTTGGGAATTTGTAGCTTCTAGCTGTATCATATATTCTTTCCCCCCAGAACATCTTAAGAGAAATTATAGCGTGGTCTGAGATTGTAAAGTCTCCAATCTCTAATTCTGGTTTTAAACCTAATACAGCTGTTGAGACTAAAAAAAGGTCAATTCTAGACAGTGACTTATACTTTTTAGCTTGGCATGTATATGCTCGTGTAATGGGGTTATAAAGACGCCAAGCATCAGTTAAATTAAGATCTTTGCAGAATTTTTTAAGCACTTTATTCGATGTTCTATTTTCCGTCTCCTTATTTGCAGTTTTAAATCTGTCTATATTATTAAATGTCATATTAAAATCACCTGCTATTATCATGGTGAAGTCCAGAAATTGATATAACTTATTTCTTAATTCTAACCAAAATATTGGATCATTTTTATTTGGGCCGTATACATTACAAATTACAAATATTCTATCCTTGACTCAAATTTTAATTATTATATATCTTTCTTTAATATCGACCTTCTTTAATAGGATTTGATATTCCAAATTTTGATGCAATAAAATTGCCACTCCCCTTTTCCTAGATGTACATGGTGTGGCTATTACTTCTTGAACCCAGTTTACCTTTAATTTATCACTTTCAGCTTTGGTAAGGTGCGTCTCTTGGATTAGCGCTATATCAGCTTTACTTTTTTTAATATCAGCAAGTAAGCGCTTCCTCTTTATCAGGCTGGTTATACCGCCCACATTCCATGATATTATTTTTAGTGTTAGCCATACCTAAAAGTTAATTCTATATTCCTAAACGAGAGTGGCAGAGAGAGGAGGGGAGAAAGGAAAAAAAATAAAAATAAAAAAAAAATAATAAACTAAAATTATTATATAAAACCATTTTTCAGTGGCTCCCAATGCCATTTTTTAAAAAAAAAATTCTAATACCTCCTGACTAGATCTGAGAAAGCTGATTTTATCTTCTGCAATGATCTTTATATTCACAGGGTTTATCATTCTAGCTAAGAAGCCTTCCTGTATCAATTTTGTACAATATGGAGACATTTCTCTCCTTTTAAGCATAGTCTGAGCTGAAAAATCTTGAAAAATTAAAACCTTATTTTGTGCTATTTCCAAATTATTGACTCCTCTATAGGCTCTGAGAATGCTTACTTTATCTTGAAAATTCAAGAACTTGATCATAATTGGTCTCCTATAGACTCCATTTTCTGATGGGGCTTTTGAATAACCTGTTCTATGTGCCCTCTCTATTGATATTCAAGTAGGTCTAAGGTGGATGATAGAGTGGCGCACAAGGCTAAGTTCGTAAATCCAATATATAATAGTGATAAAAACCAATATCCTTACCAAAAATTATATATATACAATATACACGCTGTTATTAAGCACTAAAATAGACGTAAGATCAGTAAAATCATTTAATAGTCAATTCACAAACTTAGAATAAAACAGATATGTTATATAAATATACATATGATAAAAACTTATACTCAATAAATCAATTGGGGCAGTTAATAGTGCATAGAATTTAAAAATAATCTGTAAGATGTGGCCACACCGTCTAAAATCTAATAGTAAATGCTAGAACCTGACAATTAATAAGATGTTAGATCAAAGATCATAGATACACAATGTACGATAAAAGGTGATACGTTTTGGAGGATGTTAGTACTCTAAAAAAAAAAAGACGCTAGATATAAGGCAAGAACGCTCACAAATATAATGAATATATATATAGTTAAACTTCTGCTTGTACTGTAATAATAAATGATAAATGATATCAATCCGGCAAATTAGTTTGTAAAAATTCAAGTTTCCCTTTTTGTGCACAGACAATGAGTGGCATACAGGTACGTGGAATACAATTCCAACTATACTTTACCATTTTTTGGAGTTTAAAATTATCTGACCGGTCAGCATTTTACTTATAAGTACTTGGAAAAGACCCACATTCCTGAGATTCTAGGATATATGAACTACCCACTATCATATTTGCTCTTGGTGACTTGTTTATTTGCCACTCATTGTCTGTGCACAAAAAGGGAAACTTGAATTTTTACAAACTAATTTGCCGGATTGATATCATTTATCATTTATTATTACAGTACAAGCAGAAGTTTAACTATATATATATTCATTATATTTGTGAGCGTTCTTGCCTTATATCTAGCGTCTTTTTTTTTTTAGAGTACTAACATCCTCCAAAACGTATCACCTTTTATCGTACATTGTGTATCTATGATCTTTGATCTAACATCTTATTAATTGTCAGGTTCTAGCATTTACTATTAGATTTTAGACGGTGTGGCCACATCTTACAGATTATTTTTAAATTCTATGCACTATTAACTGCCCCAATTGATTTATTGAGTATAAGTTTTTATCATATGTATATTTATATAACATATCTGTTTTATTCTAAGTTTGTGAATTGACTATTAAATGATTTTACTGATCTTACGTCTATTTTAGTGCTTAATAACAGCGTGTATATTGTATATATATAATTTTTGGTAAGGATATTGGTTTTTATCACTATTATATATTGGATTTACGAACTTAGCCTTGTGCGCCACTCTATCATCCACCTTAGACCTACTTGACCTTCTACGGGACTGTGTTTGAGAGATCACAGTTCTTTTAGAGTTGGCCTGAGTTCATTTCAGTATCTGTCCAGACTTACTCCCCACTGTCCTCTCTATTGATATTACTCTATCCTGTGTGTTTATTCCCAAAGCCTCTGGTAAAGTAGTGGATGCAAACTTCATTAAATCCTGAAAATCAATTGACCCGGGTACCCCTACAACCCTCAGATTATTCCTACGTGACCTGTCTTCGAGTTCCTCAATCTTCCTCTGCATATCTGCAATTTGCTCGCTATGTGTTTGTACATTCTGTTCCTGTGTGACCAGTGTGTCCTCTAGTGCTGAGATCCTATTTTCAGCCTCTGTTATTCTTGTTATAAACTGTTTGGTTTCTATTGTTAATGCTGCCACATCTTGTCTGATTTTATCAAATTGGGGTAGCAGCAGATTTGCTACTTGCTTTGATATTTCACTTATATCTGCAGGGCTGATACCTATACCTACTGTTTCTGTCCTAATCTCTGCGCTATTCTCTACACTGTTCCTCATTGTTGCCCTTTTATCTCTGTTTTTAGCAGGCATCACAGGTGATTTATTAGATAGAAATCTATCCATATGTGACTATGACAAGCGAAAAAAAAAAAAAAGGAAACAAAAGAAAAAAAGAAAAGACGAAAGATCATAAAAATTAGTGAACTTAGCAAAAAAATGTGAATACAAACTGTATATATATATATATATATATATATATATATATATATATATATATATATATATATATATATATGTGTGTGTGGTGATATAGACTTAGAAATATACCTCAAATAGAGATAGACAAAGAGAATATTGTTACTTATATAAAAAACTTATTTTTTTTCTTTATAAAGAAGTGCAATGGTGCATTAAGTAAAACAAGTGTAAGTGTTTGTGCACTATATTTAACAATGCCCTGCAAGATTCATAGCTTTATTGAGGTAGCTATACTTAAACTTCAGTTATTATTTTCCACACAGTGATTAGTTAGAATTCTTATGTATATATGTATATATATTTACATTTACGCCTATACATGCACCTATACATCTATACACCAACACATATATAGGTCTCTATAATGCAGGCTAGGTTCAGATATCCTCCTCTATCAGTACTTATATGCTATAGGTACAGTTTTATTCTAGTTCTATCAACAAGACCCCTACAGCAGTATAGAACTTATATAAAACTAGATTATAACCTCTTACTCATAGTGATAGACATTTAGGGCTTAAATAGTCACAGAACATTATAAATTATGGCATAAACCTATATGCAATATTAGACACTTTCCACAGCTCTCAAATCTTATTGCAAGCTTATTTTCTTTTTTTTTAAAGAGTATAGAAAGTTTCTGGAAACAGCAACAAGAAAAAAAAGAAAAAACACAAAAAAAAGAAAGGACTAGAATCCCTCTCTCTCTCTTTTTTTTTTTTTTTTTTTTTTTACAGGCTCTTCTTCATAAAGGTCCCAAGTTGGGTTTTGGGTTTTTCTTTTATAGCACCCTTTCCCTTATTAGGGTTAGAATCCAATGCCCTTTATCCAAATATTCATAACAGGCCCTGACGTTAGTAGGTTAATGTGTCTTATGTCTCAGATTTCAAACTTCTTTAGGCTCCGTATTACCCAATGATGGATGGTAGTGTTATTTTTATTCTGTTAATGTCTCTTCTATCATGTCTCCCTGCTTGGAGATATTTATCAATAGAGGGAGAGAGAAAAGAAAAACAGTTCTGTAGCTTCTCTTAATGCCTCTTATGTATGCAGAGACAGCACAGCCTTTTCCATGTATTCAAAAATAAGGCAACTAAGGAATAAGTCAATAAGCCAAGCGGGAAAGTCTCAATTTCACAAATAGTTTTTTTTTTTTTTTTTTTTCTATTAAGCCCTTTTATTCCCTAGGGCCCCATAGATGTCCCATACAAAAAGCCAGCTTAACGTATTTTATATGGTATGGCCCTATCTATGACAGGGTACTTTCTCACCTCCGCCGACTCTGATCCAGTCTTGCTGCCAGCTGCAGCTGCACCTATCCCGTAGGCTGTCCTCCTTCCAGCCGATTACTCCGTGAGAGGGAGAGGACTGCCTAGACAGGGTCCACAGTGTATCCTGAAGCGGTGTTTCTACCTCCTGCCGTAGGGCCAATACCAGCTCAAATGCGGCCTCTACGCCTCCGGTCCGTATGCGACGGACTACCGTGAGTATTCTCACTTGCGGTTCTTTGATGTGGGCTTCAGGACCGACAAGTGTCCTTGCTAGATGGGATCTTTTCCGGCCTGTCCAGATCCTCTATGATCCCGGCCTAGGAAACTGCAGCAGTGTTTGTTGGCGCGCTTAGCCACGCGCTCCTTCTTCCACAAGCGCCTCCTCCTCAGCAGCGTGACGCCAAACACCGGAAGCCAACATTTCTAACATCATGTTTTAATTTGTGTTATCTGTTTTCTGTAGCACACGACCACCCTGTTATCTACGCACTAGGATTTATTTGTGTTATTGATGTTATAAAACATATGACTAAGTGGTGGAGTCATCCCCCACTTTTTACATATTAGCCATAACAGATGAGATAATCTGACCGTTTAATCGTTGATCACAAGTTGTAATCAACCATATTCCTTTTAGTTTTTAGGTTGGGTTTATTTCCCAAGTTCTATTTTTTAAATTGAATTTTGTGAAGTTTCAGACGTATTTTTAATGGTAAACGAAGCATTGTAATAAATTGTTTCTACTTTTATAAGAATTCCTCCGTTATTGTTGAAATACCAATTAGTAGAACTTAAGGTATTCCATAGCATCGACACCTGTATTCTACCTTAGCCTTTGGCGCTCCTATATATCCACTACTGTACGTTTTCACTAGACCTATTAGGGGGTCTTCTTTATAGTGTAGCAGGTATATTGTCCTAGGCGCAAATCACTTCTCCCCCTGTCTGCACATTACTGATAGAGACTGGAATATTAGAACTGTATAATTTAAGTGATTTTCCGCTAAATTGTATTCAGGGAGTTAATGTGTAAGTCTGAGTTTTTCCTTAGGATTTTCCCTTTAATAAATCATAAGTGGTGGCAGTTTTTGAGCTAGATATTATAGTTAGTTTGGTGTGGGTGGCATTACAGGGGAGTTTTTGGCATTTCTTTTAAGTCTAGTACAGACTAGAGAGTGTTGTTAACCCTTGCACCCACTGAGCTAAATCACAAGCTTGTCTGGTGTGGCTAGATTGTGACATATTAGTGAGAGTAGAAGGGGTCTGATAACCCTTTCTGTACCAAATAAGTGACTGGCGCAGGGTTGGGTAACCCTGGTCATCACACTAAATATTTGGATTGTGATCTATTTGCATATAGATACCAAACGGTCTAAAAATATCTAGGTATGTGTGTATTAACACATCTTTCCAACTGCAGCATTACTTTCAAATCAATAGTGGGTCCCTTAAGTGGGTCCTTTAAATTGCTTTTTTAGCGCTACCTTATATTTTGTGTATTTTAAGATTAGGAAAACAGCCTTACCAGAATCCGTTTATTCTGTCATTAGTTCATGCCCTCTTTCCGGTCCCGCTGCTGATTTCACTTGCCCAGCGTCTCCTTGCACCCTATACTGACAGCCTCTCTGGATCTTTCGCCGTCCACCACTTGCCGATGGGGTTGTCTCATCACATACTCTCCTTGGTTAGCACAGGACATAAGCAGAAACCGGTAACTGGGCCGTGTATGTTTCAGTACTTAAGAAGCTTGGGCAGAATTGCTTATACAGTGGATACTTTCTCTGGTAAGCCTGTATAGGCCCTCTAATCAGGTCACTAGTTCCCCTGGAGTCACGGGTTTTACCCGTCCCCATGAGACAGATGATTCCTTAAGATGCCACTATTGGGTTATAGCTTTAGGTCAACTGAGTGGAATAGCTCCAGCCACGCAAACAAATATTGGCTTCAACGACTTCTGCAACACGGGCGGACTGTCTCCCTAATCCGGGCCGGTATTGTTCTAACATGGCCAAGGATGCAGTGTTTGGGTAAGATGAAACATCTCCAGAATTCTAGAGCGGAAAGTTGTCGGCATCCTACTAGCTCCACCTCCCAATGAACGTCCAACATTAACATACTTAATATGGTTTCAAGGGATGTATACCTGGAGTAATTTGAAATTGCAAAACCCTCCAAATCTCACTAAAAATGTTAATTTAAATGGCTATGAACCATTTTTTATGGAGATCTGTCTCAATGCTCTCTTAAAGGGATACTGAACCCAATTTTTGTCGTTGATTCAGATAGAGCATGCAATTTTAAGTAGCTCTCTAATTTACTCCTATTATCAGTTTTTCTTAGTTCTCTTGGTATCTTTATTTGGAAAAGCAGGAATGTAAGCTTAGGAGCCAGACCATTTTTGGTTCAGCACTCTAGATAGCGCTGATTGGTGGCTTGCATTTCAGCCAATTAGAGCTGTCTCATGCATAATTCAACAGAAGTGAACTGTCAGTATATGGCCGGGTTATAATACAATATATTTAATAATTATTCTTTAAAACAACCCCCCAATAGAAAGCATATACGAAACAATTAAAATTAATATAACTTCCTAAATTCTTTATATTAGTTAAATTTATAAACACATTGAATTATATTTATAGAAAACCAGATTATGAATCAAACTATACAAGTTTAAACTGTTACAATATTCTTTACAAAGCCAACCAAATGTACCTTTAGAATTAACCTTATTCACAATTGAATTACATTACAATACCACAATAGAATACCAGAATCTGGGCCACTAACTTTCAAAGTGCTTAGTTAAACAATAGAACAATATACTTTAACAGCCAATTCCTATATAACTCTAATTTAAAACATCAGAAATTATATATATTATTTGTGCAAACAACCAACTCCTATGCCGAATTTATCTGAGCTGAAATAAATTCTTAATTATCTACAATTAAGACAAATTCTAAAATATATATATATATATATTTGCAAAGATAAATTACTTAGCATTAATGATTAGTTTTAAACTACACAGGGCTATGAAACACAAGTTTAAAATACAAATTGTGTTCTTTTAAATTTATCAGCTTCAATTAGACTGCAGCAACAATGAATGTATTTTGAGAATTCAGTTAATATCCAAATATGTCTATCATCATATGTTTAGAGGAATTATGCACATTTGTAAGAGAATTAATCTTGATAGTCTCTTATCCACAAAGAGTGTCCCAACGTATTTGTCTTACAGAAAATTGTGTTCGCACACTGATCCTTCTATAAGCAAAGATGGCAGCAAGCAGGATTGCAAAAGTAGTTACCAACCAAAAATGTTTCCACCAAGCTCCTCGATCTCTGTGTAGGGAGTTTTTGTCTAAGACAAAACTCCTCCTCACTTCTTAATCATTTGATAGATTTGGGTACGCCCTTTTCTCTGATTGGCTACTGGGAAATTTAATTTTCAACAGCTAAATGCCTTTTGGCTGTAATACTGTATTTAGGCCATCGGGGGCATCAGACAGAGACAAACAGTTTCATTCAAATATTGCTGCAGTTCAATTATCTAATCTATAAAATGTTTATCAAATACACTATTTCTTTATATTAATAAACCCGTCTGGTCATATGTTTAATATACATGGATCATATTTTTGTCATTTTTCCTGATTATTTTAATATGAAACATCAGTATTATTTCTAACATCATATTATTATTATCTTAAAATCCATTTAAAGTTGCATATTATTATTTTCTTATATTCATATAAAACACAGCATATTTCACATTCAGTACACCTCTTTCTGAGTTTATAGATTGATGTTTATGACTAATACTCATAGGACATCTTGCTGTCTGTAAAATAAAGAAACAAATGTTACCATTTTGAAACAAGCGTTTATGCATCTACCATCCAGCTATTCATTAAATTCAGTGTACACTTATCTATGTTACTATTAGGCATTTCTTCTCAGGATATATATATATTTATTTATACAGTCTGAGAGTCAATTATACTTGAAATTTAAATACAAGTTGTATTTTAAAAATGAATTTGAGAGTTACAATGCAAGACAAGTTGAAATCTGGATTCTTAGGTTTTCAGCTCCCAATATTACCCTTCTTAGGCATATACAATCTCCCAGATTTTTATGTTCATATTTAATATGTGTCTGAATATACATGTTCATTGGAGTATCTTAAACTTACATGAACATTTGGCACAATTCTTTTGTAAGATTTATTTTTCCCATTTCATACAGAGACTTGAAATGCCAATTGTCTGGGATCTGCATATGGGAAACTCCGCAGGGGACAATTCACACTTAGCTGATATGAGTCATTTCTTCGGCTAAAAACTGGTTCTCCCTCTGAATCTGTTTAAGCTTTAAAAGAAATCCTCAGACATCATGTCTCTTGGCATATGCTTCTCTCAGATCAGAAAGAAATGGTGATAAACTTCAAAAAAACTTCTTGTGTCTGATCTAAGATTTGCAATACACAGCCAAGATTACCATCTCTTTGAGATAACTTGCCTTTTTCTAATTGAACCAAATGTTTATTCCTTTGTTCTTATTTGGATGTATTGTAATCAGGAAAAAGGGTTTTTTGGGGCTGTTATGGCTATAGCCCACACAATTCATGTCAAATTTTATATTAACAAAAATGAAATATCAATTCATGTGGTGCATCTGTAGTCCACTTCATGTTATTCACAGATACCCTGACAGAAAACAATCTATGACACACATGAACTAGCAGTGTCTTGGCTGGGAAAAAGCTAATAAAATGCACTGAGACAAGAGGCGGCCTTCAAGGGCTTTGAAATGAGCCTACCTAGGTTTAGCCTTCAACAAAGTATGCCAGGAGAACAAAGCAAATTTGATGATAAAAGTAAATTGGAAAGATGCCCTATCTGAATCAACAAAGTTTTATTTTGACTTTACTGTCCCTTTAAAGGGACAGGAAACCCCAAAATTTTATTTAATGATTCAGATAGAGCATATCATTTTAAACATCTTTTCAATTTACTTCTATTATCAAATTATCAAATTTAATTTGCTTCATGTTGTTTCTTTGTATCTTTTGTTGAAGGAGCAGTAATGCATTACTGGGAGCTAGCTGAACACATCTGGTGAACCACTGACAAGAGGCATATATGTGCAGCTACCAATCAGCAGCTAGTTCCCAGTACTGCATTGCTGCTCCAGAGCCTACATAGGATTGGATTTTATGTCCCTTTATTAGGACATTAAACACATTTTCCATTTCTGTAACAACCGTATTTTCCCCACACTCCCAATAGAGGCCAAAAAAAAACAAGTCATAGAAACTGCTAATGCTTCAAATGAAATACCATGCTTCAAAAATTTGCAGCATTTTGAAAACCTAGGTTACAGGTTTTGCTTTTTGGCAAGTAGAGTGGGACAAATCACGGTTTTTAAAAACAAAAACAAAAGCAAGAGGTGTTTAATATCTCTTCAAAGTAAAAATTGCTGCAACAATAATTTGCATTAGGCACACAGGCAAGACTAAAATGATCTGTGCTCGTAAATCAGGTTGCGCTTATTCAAGAGTCAAATTTCTCCAACATTGGTGTGTCCGGTCCACGGTGTCATCCATTACTTGTGGGATATTCTCCTCCCCCACAGGGAAAGGCAAGGAGAGCACACAACAAGAGCTGTCCATATAGTCCCTCCCAGGCTCCGCCCCCCCAGTCATTCTCCTTGCCGCTCTGAACAAGTAGCATCTCCTCGGGGATGGTGAGGAGTTTGTGGTGTTTAGTTGTAGTTTTTTATTCTTCTATCAAGAGTTTGTTATTTTAAAATAGTGCTGGTATGTACTATTTACTCTGAAACAGAAAAGGATGAAGATTTCTGTTTGTGAGAGGATTATGATTTTAGCAGCAGTTACTAAAATCGTTTGCTGTTTCCACATAGGACTGTTGAGATGAGATAACTTCAGTTGGGGGGAACAGTTTGCAGACTTTTCTGCTCAAGGTATGACTAGCCATATTTCTAACAAGACTGTGTAATGCTGGAAGGCTGTCATTTTCCCCTCATGGGGATCGGTAAGCCATTTTCTAAGTCTCAAACAGAATAAAGGGCTTATTATGGGCTATAAACTGGTAGACACTTTTAGGGGCTAAATAGATTGCTTTATTTAAGTATTATATGCAGTTTGAAGTTGTATTTCACACTTTTATAACATTGGGGAACGTTTTTAGCACCAGGCACTTGTTAAGACACCTTCCCAGTCAGGAAGGGCCTTTCTCTGTAATTAACTGTGCAGTTAATTTTGAGTTCAGTACATGCAGCTGCATGTGTGAGGGTCTGGAATCCACTAAAAACGTTCCTAGAAGGCTTCATTTGGTATCATATACCCCCCTGGGATTGGTGAAGTTGTAGCAAAGGCTGTGGCTGGGACTGTAAGGGGGTTAAAATGAAAAACGGCTCCGGTTTCCACATTTTAAGGGTTAACAGCTTGAAAATTGGGGTGCAATACTTTGAATGTATTAAGACACTGTGGTGAAAATTTGGTAAAGATTGGATAATTCCTTCATAGTTTTTCACATATTCAGTAATAAAGTGTGCCCTGTTTAACATTTAAAGAGACAGTAACGGTTTTGTTTTAAAACTGTTTTTGTGCTTTATTAACCAGTTTAAGCCTGTTTAACATGTCTGTACCTTCAGATAGATCATGTTCTGTATGTATGGTAGCCAATGTGGTTCCCCCTTCAAATATAGTGTGATAATTGTGCCATTGCGTCCAAACAAAGTAAGGACAGAACTGTCACAAATTGTAAAGTTGTCCAGGATGATTCCTCAGATGAAGGAAGTAGACATAGTTCTACATCATCTCCTTCTGTGTCTATACCAGTTATGCCCGCGCAGGCGACCCCTAGTACTTTTAGCGCGCCAATGCTTGTTACTATGCAGTAATTGACGGCAGTAATGGATAACTCCATAGCTAATATTTTATCCAAAATGCCAGCATTTCAGAGAAAGCGCGATTGCTCTGTTTTAAACACTGTAGAGCAGGAGGGCGCTGATGATAATTTTTCTGTCATACCCTCACACCAATCTGAAGTGGCAGTGAGGGAGGGTTTGTCAGATGGGGAAATTTCTGATACAGGAAGAATTTCTCAGCAGGCAGAACCTGATGTTGTGACATTTAAATTTAAATTAGAGCATCTCCGCGCATTACTTAAGGAGGTGCTATCTACTCTGGATGATTGTGACAATCTGGTCAACCCAGAAAAATTGTGCAAGATGGACAGTTCCTTGAGGTCCCGGTGCACCCTGATGCTTTTCCGATACCTAAACGGGTGGCGGACATAGTGAATAAGGAGTGGGAGAAGCCAGGCATACCTTTTGTCCCTCCTCCTATATTTAAGAAATTGTTCCCTATGGTCGACCCCAGGAAGGACACATGGCAAACAGTCCCTAAGGTCGAGGGGGAGTTTTCTACTCTAGCCAAGCGCACAACCATTCCTATTGAGGACAATTGTGCTTTCAAAGATCCTATGGATAAAAAATTGGAGGGTTTGCTTAAAAAGATTTGTGTACAGCAAGGTTACCTCCTTCAACCTATTTCGTGCATTATTCCTGTCACTACAGAGGCGTGGTTCTGGTTCGAGGAACTGGAAAAGTCGCTCAGTAGGGAGACTCCATATGAGGAAGTCATGGACAGAATTTACGCACTTAAGTTAGCTAATTCCTTTATTTTAGACGCCGCTTTGCAGTTAGCGAGGTTAGCGGCAAAAAATTCAGGGTTTACAATTGTGGCGCGCAGAGCGCTCTGGCTAAAGTCTTGGTCGGCGGATGTATCTTCCAAGACAAAATTGCTTAATACCCCTTTCAAAGGTAAGACCCCTTTTGGGCCAGAATTGAAAGAGATTATTTCAGTCATCACTGGGGGAAAGGGCCATGCCCTCCCACAAGATAAACCTTTCAAGGCTAAGAATAAGTCCAATTTTCGTTCCTTTCGACAATTTCAGGAACGGACCGGCTTCCAACTCGGCAGCCTCTAGACAAGAGGGTAACGCTTCCCAGACTAAACCAGCTTGGAAATCAATGCAAGGCTGGAACAAGGGTAAACAGGCCAAGAAACCTGCTGCTGCTACCAAGACAGCATGAAGAGGTAGCCCCCGATCCAGAACCGGATCTAGTAGGGGGCAGACTCTCTCTCTTTGCTCAGGCTTGGGCAAGAGATGTTCAGGATCCCTGGGCACTAGAAATAGTCTCTCAGGGTTATCTTCTAGAATTCAAGGAACTACCCCCAAGGGGAAGGTTCCACATATCTCACTTATCTTCAAACCAAGTAAAGAGACAGGCATTCTTACATTGTGTAGAAGACCTGTTAAAGATGGGAGTGATACTCCCAGTTCCAACTGTGGAACAAGGTCAGGGGTTTTTACTCAAATCTGTTTGTAGTTCCCAAAAAAAGAGGGAACTTTCAGACCAATTCTGGATTTAAAAATTCTAAACAAATTTCTCAGAGTGCCATCGTTCAAAATGGAAACTATTCGAACGATTTTACCTACAATCCAGGAGGGTCAATTTATGACTACCGTGGATCTAAAGGATGCGTATCTGCATATTCCTATCCACAAAGATCATCATCAGTTCCTAAGGTTCGCCTTTCTGGACAAACATTACCTATTGTGGCTCTCCCATTCGGACTAGCCACTGCTCCAAGGATTTTCACAAAGGTGCTCGGGTCCCTTCTAGCGGTTCTAAGACCCAGGGGCATTGCAGTGGCACCTTACTTGGACGACATCCTAATTCAGGCGTCGTCTCTTTCAAAGACAAAGGCTCACACAGACATTGTTCTAGCCTTTCTCAGATCTCACGGGTGGTAGGTGAACATAGAAAAAAGTTCCCAGTCTCCGTCAACAAGAGTCCCTTTCTTGGGAACAATAATAGGTTCTTTAGAAATGAAGATTTTCCTGACAGATGTCAGAGAGTCAAAGCTTCTAAACGCTTGTCAAGTTCTTCACTCTGTTCTACGGCCTTCCATAGCTCAGTGCATGGAAGTAGTAGGGTTGATGGTTGCAGCAATGGACATAGTTCCTTTTGCGTGAATTCATCTAAGACCATTACAACTGTGCATGCTCAAACAGTGGAATGGGGACTATACAGACTTGTCTCCAGTGATTCAAGTAGATCAGAAGACCAGAGACTCACTCCGTTGGTGGCTGACTCAGGATCACCTGTCCCAGGGAATGAGCTTCCGCAGACCAGAGTGGGTCATTGTCACGACCGACGCCAGTCTATTAGGCTGGGGCGCGGTCTGGGATTCCCTGAAAGCTCAGGGTCTATGGTCTAGGGAAGAGTCTCTTCTCCCGATAAACATCCTGGAACTGAGAGCGATATTCAATGCTCTCCGGGCTTGGCCTCAACTAGCAAAGGCCAGATTCATAAGATTCCAATCAGACAACATGACGACTGTTGCTTACTTCAACCATCAGGGGGGAACAAGGAGTTCCCTGGCGATGAGAGAGGTGACCAAGATCATCAAATGGGCGGAGGATCACTCCTACCACCTGTCTGCGATCCACATCCCAGGAGTGGAAAACTGGGAGGCGGATTATCTGAGTCGTCAGACCTTTCATCCGGGGGAGTGGGAACTCCACCCGGAGGTGTTTGCCCAGTTGACCCAATTATGGGGCATTCCAGACATGGATCTGATGGCGTCTCATCAGAACTTCAAGGTTCCTTGCTACGGGTCCAGATCCAGGGATCCCAAGGCGACTCTAGTGGATGCATTAGTGGCGCCTTGGACTTTCAACCTAGCTTATGCGTTTCCACCGTTCCTTCTCATTCCCAGGCTGGTAGCCAGGATCAAACAGGAGAAGGCCTCGGTGATTTTGATAGCTCCTGCGTGGCCACGCAGGACTTGGTATGCAGACCTGGTGAATATGTCATCGGCTCC
Organism: Bombina bombina; assembly: GCF_027579735.1. Lineage (NCBI taxonomy): Eukaryota > Metazoa > Chordata > Amphibia > Anura > Bombinatoridae > Bombina > Bombina bombina. The sequence continues at coordinate 223,847,710 of NC_069507.1, forward strand.
ACCATGGAAGCTACCTTTGAGACAGGATCTTCTAGTACAAAGTCCATTCGAACATCCAAATCTAGTTTCTCTCCAGCTGACTGCTTGGAAATTGAACGCTTGATTTTGTCTAAGCGTGGGTTTTCGGATTCTGTGATAGATACTCTGGTACAAGCCAGAAAACCTGTGACTAGAAAGATTACCATTAAATATGGAAAATATATATCTGTTGGTGTGAATCCAAGGGATTCTCATGGAGTAAGATTAAAATTCCTAGGATCCTTTCCTTTCTCCAAGAAGGTTTGGATAAGGGATTATCAGCGAGTTCTCTAAAAGGACAGATTTCTGCTTTATCTGTCTTGTTACACAAATGACTGGCAGCTGTGCCAGATGTTCAAGCTTTTGGTCAGGCTTTGGTCAGGATCAAGCCTGTTTACAGACCCTTGACTCCTCCCTGGAGTCTAAATTTGGTTCTTTCAGTTCTTCAAGGGGTTCCGTTTGAACCCTTACATTCCATAGATATCAAGTTGTTATCTTGGAAAGTTCTGTTTTTGGTTGCTATTCTTCTGCTAGAAGAGTTTCTGAATTATCTGCTCTGCAGTGTAATCCGCCCTATCTGGTGTTCCATTCAGATAAGGTTGTTTTGCGTACTAAACCTGGTTTTCTTCCAAAGGTTGTTTCCAACAAGAATATTAACCAGGAAATAGTTGTGCCTTCTTTGTGTCCGAATCCAGTTTCAAAGAAGGAACGCTTGTTACACAATTTAGATGTAGTCCGTGCTTTAAAGTTCTATTTAGAAGCAACAAAGGATTTCAGACAAACGTCTTCTCTGTTTGTAGTTTATTCTGGCAAGAGGAGAGGTCAAAAAAGCTACTGCTACCTCTCTTTCCTTTTGGCTGAAAAGCATCATACGATTGGCTTACGAGACTGCCGGACAGCAGCCTCCTGAACGAATCACAGCTCACTCTACTAGGGCTGTGGCTTCCACATGGGCCTTCAAGAACGAGGCTTCTGTTGATCAGATATGTAAGGCAGCGACCTGGTCTTCTCTGCACACTTTGTCCATATTCTACAAATTTGATACTTTTGCTTCTTCGGAGGCTATTTTTGGGAGAAAGGTTTTGCAAGCCGTGGTGCCTTCTGTTTAGGTAACCTGATTTGCTCCCTCCCTTCATCCGTGTCCTAAAGCTTTTGTATTGGTTCCCACAAGTAATGGATGACACCGTGGACCGGACACACCAATGTTGGAGAAAACAGAATTTATGCTTACCTGATAAATTACTTTCTCCAACGGTGTGTCCGGTCCACGGCCCGCCCTGGTTTTTTAATCAGGTTTGAAGAATTTCTTTCTCTATACACTACAGTCACCACGGCACACTATAGTTTCTCCTTTTTTTCTCCTAACCGTCGGTCGAATGACTGGGGGGGCGGAGCCTGGGAGGGACTATATGGACAGCTCTTGCTGTGTGCTCTCCTTGCCTTTCCCTGTGGGGGAGGAGAATATCCCACAAGTAATGGATGACACCGTGGACCGGACATACCGTTGGAGAAAGTAATTTATCAGGTAAGCATAAATTCTGTTTTTAAGATTATTTTTGAGACTAAGGTGACCCTGCAAATTTCTGATGCCTGGGGTCAAGTTGTTCAAAATGCTTATTATAATGAGAGAGCGTGATGTTCTGACTATTTTTTTCTGTAAAATACAAAATATGTGTGGTGTGCTATGTATAAAATGCAGAAATACTTGCTACTTACCACTGTGTGTGTGTGTTTGTGTGTACATGAGTGTGTGTGTTTGTGAATGAGTTTGTGTGTATTTATATGTGTGTGTATTTATGTGTGTGTGTTAGTGTGTATGTGTGTGTGTTTATGTGTGTGTGATTGTGTGTACATGAGTGTGTGAGTTTGTGTATGGGTTTGTGTGTATTTATATGTGTGTATTTGTGTATGTATTTATGTGTGTGTGTTTGTGTGTACATGAGTGTGTGTTTGTGTATGAGTTTGTGTGTATTTATATGTGTGTGTATTTGTGTATGTATTTATGTGTGTTGTTTGTGTGTGTTTATGTGTTTATGCATGTGTAAGTATGTATATGTGTGCATATGTGTGTGTGTTTTTGTGCGTATGTCAGTGTGTGTGTTTATGCATGTGTGTATGTGTATATGTGTGTGTGTGTGTGTTTTTGTGCGTGTGTAAGTGTGTGTGTTTATGCATGTGTCTTAGTGTGTATATGTGTGTATGTGTATATGTGTGCATATGTGTGTGTGTTTTTGTGCGTGTGTAAGTTTGTGTGTTTATGCATGAGTGTTAGTGTGTATATGTGTGTGTTTGTGTATATGTGTGTGTTTGTGTATATGTGTGCATATGTGTGTGTTTTTGTGAGTGTGTAAGTGTGTGTGTTTATGCATGAGTGTTAGTGTGTATATATGTGTGTGTTCTTGTGTGTGTGTTTGCGTGTGTATGTGTGTATATTTGTGTGTAGGTGTATGTGTGTGTGTATATATGTATGTCCATGTGTGTGTTTGTGTGTGTATTTCTGTGTGTTTGCATGTTTGTGTGTGTATATATGTTTATTTGTGTGTGTTTGTGTGTGTATTTGTGTGTGTTTGTGTGTGTATATATGTGTGTTTTTGTGTGTGCATATATGTGTGTGTGTTTGTGTGTATGTATGTGTATGTATATATATATATATATGTGTGTGTATGTGTGTGTATATATGTGTGTGTGTTTGTGTGTATGTGTGTATGTATATATATATATATGTGTGTGTATGTGTGTGTATATATGTGTGTGTGTTTTGTGTATATGTGTGTGGGTGTGTGAGGGTTGGTTAATGAGACATAGAACCAAAAATTTAAAGATTCAGAGCATAGAATTTGTTGAGAAGCATGTAGGCAGACATATATGTAACATTGTTAAAAGGATATAGTGCTCCAGACATGTGCACACTACCTACCTAGGTATTCTCTTTAACAAAGGATGCCAAGGAACAAAGTCAATTTGATAATAGAAGTAAATTGGAAATATTTCAAATTGGATGGTCTGTTTGAATCATTAAAGAAAACATTTGGGTTTCATGGCCCTCTAAATATTTTTTTATCAGGATTTTAATCTGGCACGTTGCAGGACTGCAGTTATGTATAGTTCTTTAGTTCTCTTTCCCAGCTGACTTCCCTGCCAGCCAGAGTAAAATAAATGCTGTTGATAGTATAGTTTATGCCACTTATTGCATGACATTATATACTTCAAAGGCCCATCTAAATGTAACAATTACCCCCTTTGTAACCTTCCTTCTTTGTTAAATACCTTTCATGAGATACAAATGGAAAATTTAACCACAAACTACTGTGCTTTTCATTTTAGAATAAGAACCCTTGAACTGTAAATATTACTAAGTGGCAGCTCTGTGAAGCACCACTGTGCCTGTACTATTTAACTGTTATTATTTACTGTAATAATATTTCTTGCAACTTTCTGTTCACTGTTTAAAGGGACAGTTTACGCCAGAAATTTTATTGCTTAAAAATATAGATAATTCCTTTATTTCCCATTCTTCCACAACTTTGCATAACCAATACGGTTATATTAATATACTTTTCTTTCATGTAATTAGCAAGAGTCCATGAGCTAGTGACGTATGCAATATACATTCCTAGCAGGAGGGGGCAAAGTTTCCCAAACCTCAAAATGCCTATAAATACACCTCCCACCACACTCATACCTTAATTTTACAAACTTTGCCTCCTATGGAGGTGGTGAAGTGAGTTGTACTTGATTTCTTCTGGGATAGGCGCTTTTAAGCATTCTAATGCCCAATTAGTGCAGTGTTTGTCAGAGGGATGTGAAGGCAGTATTGCCTGTTGATTTAGTGGTTTCACCCATGGGAAATCCTTTCCAAGGCACTCTGTAATCGGTCACAGGGTGCTGATATTTTTCAGTACTGGTTTGGCTGTCTGCTATATGTGGATGGGTGTCTTCTGGTAAGTATGTATCAGCTATGTTTGGCACTTTATGTTATAAAGTTTTAAATATATGTATTTGCTTATATTTGTCATGAGTCAAGTCTATGTTTATTTCCCTTTTGCAACAGTTTCAGTATGGAATTTATGTTTTGGGGAGTTTAATTAAGTAAATTTTTTTCTTACCTCAGTTTTTCAAATTTGACTTTGTTTTTAAAAATTTTTGAGGGCAAATTAGGCTCGTGAGCACACAAAATGCTGTTTTTTTATTGCGTCATTCTTGGAGCAAAAATTTTGGCGCAAAGTTGCGTCTGTTTCTTGCGTCTTTGTTGACGCAAATTTTTTTGGTGCAAAGTCGTGCCCGTTATGATGCTGATGAGGGTTCCTTTCTCTCAGAGGATCCTGCATCAGAGATAGTAATCGACTAATCTTCTTTTTTCAAATTGAACATTTTCGTTCTCTTTTAAAGGGACACTAAACCCAATTTTTTTTCTTTTGTGATTCAGATAGAGCATGCAATTTTTTAGCAACTTTCTAATTTACTCCTATTATCAAATTTGCTTCCTTCTCTTGGTATCTTTATTTCAAATGCAAGAATGTAATTTTAGATGCCGGCCCATTTTTAGTGAACAACCTGGTTTGTTCTTGCTGATTAGTGGATAAATTCATCCACCAAAAAAAGTGCTGTCCAGAGTATTGAAACAAAAAAAAAAGCTTAGATGCCTTCTTTTTAAATAAAAATAGCAAGAGAACGAAGAAAAAATTGATAATAGGAGTAAATTACAAAGTTGCTTAAAATTGCATGCTATATCTGAATCACAAAAGAAAAAAATTGGGTTCAGTGTCCCTTTAAGGAAGTATTGTTAACCTTACATATTGAGGAGTCTAGTTCTCCTAATATCTAAGTTGATAATAATTTAAATCCTGTGTTTAAAGATTTCTAAGGTTGTTCCTGAGGTTCTTTTCCTATTCTAGATGCTATCTGTAAAATGTTTGCTAAAGAATGGTCTAAACCTGAATCCTTTTTGGGAATGTACTGCTATTCCTATGGAAGATAGTACTTATTCTTTAAGGAAGCTTGAATCTTACATTAGAAGAGCATATTTACATACTGTTTATATTCATAGGATGATGTTGTTGCTGCTTCAACTTTCGGGTTGGACAGTCAGCGTAGCAGTTATCAGATTCTGAAGTATATACCATTGTTTTTTGCCTCAATATGTGAATCATTTTATTTATGATACTGTATTTGATGATATTTAAGATTAATGTCAAATCTATGTTTTTAGATATTCTATTTAGAAGAGCTTTATGGTTTAAATCTTGAAATTCTGACATGGTGCCTAAAATATAAATTATTATCTCTATCTTTTCAGGGTAATAATTTGTTTGGTTCTCAATTGGATTGTATTATCTCCATTATATCTGGGGATAAGGGAGTTTTTTTCTGCCCGTAGATAAGTAATTTAAGAGTAAATTTGAAGCTCTCATTTGTTTTCGTTCCTTTCCTCAGAATAGAGAACAGAGAACCTCTCATTTTCCTAAGGCTTTTGGCTCTAATTAGAGACTTTCTCCAAATTGGATTAATTCCTACCCTTATAAGAAACCAAATTTAGCCTTTAAGTCTGCATGCAGGTGCGGTCCTCAAACCAGTTCTTCTGGTGTGGAGGGGGCAGATTAAGTTTTTTTAAGACATTTGGACAGGTTCAGTCCAAAATCAATAAAATATTGTTTTTCTCGGGTTTCAAATAGATTTTAGAATGAGACCTTCCTTAGGAAGATTCTTTCTTACTCATGTTGCAACAAACCCTGTAACAGCTCAGGCTTTTCTGAAATGTGTTTCAGAACTAGGGTTTTCAGGGGGGATTGTACCAGTTCATCAGTAGGAACAGGGATTGGATTTCTATTTTCAATCTATTCATTGTCCCTAAGAGGGAAGATTTTTTTCAGATCTAATCTTGGATCTGAAAACTTTAAATCATTTTGTAAGAGTCCCAACTTTCAAGATGGTGACTATAAGGACTTTCTACCTTTTGTTTAGCAAGGTTATTTAATGTCCACTATAGACTTACAGGTCACTTATTTTCACTTTTCGATTTATCCAGACCACTGTTGTTTTCTGAGATTCTTTTTTTTCTAAACAAGCATTACCAATTTTTTGCTTTTCCATTTGGCCTAGCAACAGCACCAAGATATTTCTCGAAGGTTATTGGTGTTCTTCTTTCTGTAATCAGAGGTTAAGGTATTGCTGTGTTTTTGGACGATGTCTTGGTACTAGTTCAGTTTTTTCTTTTAGCTGAATCTCACATGAAACAACTAATGTTGTTGTTTCTTCAAGTACATGGTTGGAGGATCGATTTACCTAAGAGTTTCTTGATTCTTCAGACAAGGTCACCTTCTTAGGTTTCCAAGATAGATTCAGTGTCTATGACTCTTTCTCTAACAGACAAGAGACAAATGAAATTGGTCTTAGCTTGTCTAAACCTTCAGTTTCTATAATTCTCTTCAGTGATTATGTGTATGAAAGTTTTAGGTCTTATGATCGCTGCATCGGACGCTATCTCTTTTGCTCATTTTCACATGAAACCTCTACAGCTTTTGCATGTTGCACCAGTGGTGCAGGGATTATACTCAGTTATCACAGTTGATATACTTTAATCCCAACACTCACCTTTCACTGACTTGGTGGTTTAACCATCATCTTATTGTTTAAAGGGGCCTCCTTTGTTTGTCTTTCCTGGATTGTGATCACAACAGATGCAAGTCTTTCAGGTTGGGGAGCTGTCTGGGGATCTCTGACAGCACAAGGGGTTTGGAATACTCAAGAGGCGATGTTTCCAATCAATATTTAGAACTCTGTGCTATTTTTACAGCTCTTCAGGCTTGACCTCTATTTGAAGAGAGACAGTGGCATATGTCAATCATCAAGGGGGACTTGCAGTCCTTTAGCGATGAAAGAAGTATCTTTGATATTTTCTTGGGCAGAATACAACTTTTGTCAAGACTCTGCGATTCATATCTCAGGTGTAGACAATTGGTTTCAGCCGTCATTTTATTTATCCGGGGGAGTGGTTTCTCCATCCAGATGTGTTTTTTTTCCAACTTGTATAGTTGTGGGGTCTTCTAGAATTAGATCTGTTGGCCTCTCGCCTGAACAGGAATCTTCAGATACCTTTCCAGGTTTGGTGATTTTGAGGTGGAAATGATGAATGCTTTAGCAGTTATCCGTTTTATCAACCTGCTTTCTTTTTTCCGTCTCTGGTTCTTCTTCCAAAGGGTGATTTCCAAGATCATAATGGAACAATCTTATGTGTTTCTGATAGCACCAACATGGCCTTTCAGGTTTTGGTATTCAGACTTTGTCCGAATGTCCAGTTGCCAGCTTTGGTCTCTTTTTATAAGACCAGACCTTTTTTCTCTCAAGGCCCAGTTTTTCATAGTATCTCAAATTTCTAAATTTGAAGGCATGAAATTTGAACACTTAGTTTTTGTTCATAGAAGTTTTTATGACTCAGTTATTTTTTTCTCTATGATACATGCTTATAAATCTGTTTCAAGGAAATTTTAATTTAGGGTTTGGAAATCCTATATTTCAGGGTGTTCCACTCATGATTATTCTTGGCATTCTTTTGAATTCCTAGGATTTTACAGTTTCTTCAGGATGATCTGAATTCAGGTTTTTGTATGTAAATCCTTTGAAAGGATAAAATCTCTGCTTTTTTTGTCTTATTTCATAAACAGATTGTTCAGCTTCCTGATTTTCACTGTTTGGTTCAGGTTTTGTTTCGTATCAAGCCTGTTATTAAATCAATTTCTACTCCTTTGGAGTCTCGATTTGGTTTTTACGTTTTTGCAGGTTTTTCCTTTGGAGTCTCTGCATTCTTTGGTTATTTATCCACTTTCTTGGAAAGTGTTATTTTTTTGGTTTTCTCTTCTGCTAGACGAGTTTCTGAATTGTCCGTTCTCTCTTGTGAGTCTCCTTATCTGATTTCCATCAAGATAAGCTGTTTTCCGAGAGATGTCTTACATCTTTTTGCATTAGTTTGTGAACTTTTAACAACATTAATGGAGAAATTATTCTTTCTTCTTTGTGTCCTATCCCTAGGAATACTCCTAAGGGGTCTTTACATTCTTTGAATGTGGTAAGAATTTTGCAATATTATGTTGAAACTACTTCGATTTCAGTAAGACTTCTAGTCTATTTGTTATTTTTTCTGGTTGCAGAAAAAGTCTGAAAGCTTCTCCATTTCCTTGGCATCTTGGTCAGAGCTTTTGATTTTCAAAGCTTATTTGGAGGAGGAGCAGTATTCGCCTCAACGTATTACAGTTCATTCTACTAGATCAGTCGCTATATCTTGGGTTTTCAAGAATGAAGCTTTAGTTGATCAAATTTGCATAGCAGCCGCTTGTTCTTCTTTGTATATTTTTACTAAAATGTTACCTTTTTGATGTGTTTGCTTCTTCTGAAGCAGTCTTTGGTAGAAAGGTTCTTCAGGCAGCTGTCTCAGTTTGATTCTAGTGCCTATGATTTGAGTTTTTTTTATAGTTTTTATGAAAAACTTAATTAACATTTGGATTTAATTTCTCAGCGGAAATAGCTGTTTATATTTTATCCCTCCCTCTCTAGTGACTTTGTGGACTTCCACATCTTGGGTATTATATCCCATACGTCACTAGCTCATAGATTCTTGCCAATTATATTAAAGAAATTATAATTTATGTAAGAACTTACCTGATAAATTCATTTCTTTCATAGTGTCAAGAGTCCATGAGACCCATCCTATTTTTTGGGGGTTATGATTTTTTTGTATAAAAGCACTCTTATTTTTTCCAGTTCCTCTTTTTGTATGCTTTTTTACTCCTTTTTACACCTCACTACTTGGCTATATGTTAAACTGAGGTATGAGTGTGGTGGGAGGTGTATTTATAGGCATTTCAAGGTTTGGGAAACTTTGCCCCCTCCTGGTAGGAATGTATATCCCATACATCCCCAGCTCATGGACTCTTGCCACTATGAAAGAAATTAATTTATCAGGTAAGTTCTTACATAAATTATGTTTTTACTTCTGAAATTACCTTGTATCTAAGCCTCTGCAGACTGCCCCCTTATTTCAGTTCTTCTGACAGACTTGCATTGCAGCCAATCAATGCTCACTCCTAGGTAACTCCACGGGTGTGAGCACAATGTTATCTATATGGCACACATAAACTAGCCCTTTCTAGCTTTGTAAAACTTTAAAAATGCACTGAGATAAGAGGTGGCCTTCAAGGGCTTAGAAATTCGCATATGAGCCTACCTAGGTTTAGCTTTCAACAAAGAATATCAAGAGAACAAAGTAAACTTGATTATAAAAGTCAATTGAAAAGTTGTTTAAAACTGCATGCACATGAAGGAGTTCGGAGGATTGGCTCTCCCAGATATAAGACTCTATAATTTAGCATTCCTTGCGCGCACTGTAACAGATTGGGTTTGCACTAAAAATTATGTAACTAATATTCTACTGGATGAAAGTATCTGTCTTCCTTTTCTTCCAACATGATTGACTCACTGTGAACCAAAAGCACTACCTATTGAAATCAAGAAACGCAAAATTATTTTTAATCCCATTAAAGCATGGTGGAAGATTGCCAACCTTTTTAAAAGTTAATTGTAAAGCCTCACAGTACCTCCCAATTAGAGGTAACCCCGAGTTTCATCCAGGTCTGAACTCGACAGTTTTTGCTAAATGGTACGACTTAGACCTGAAAACAGTGCAACAACTTCTTAACTTAGACACAAAATGTATGAAATCGTTTGAGGAACTAAAAGGTGAATTTAAGTTAGCGAATAAATAATTTTTTGCATACCTACAACTAAGGCACTATATTGCAGACCTGATTAGAGCGGTGGGCTGGGACTGGGGCATGGGCAAAATGGAAAATTGGCTAACACTAACCAGGGGTGGTTATACCTCAATTTCTTACTGCTACCTCTCCCTGATTGGTATCAAGGGAACTCCTATCCTGGAGCAGATAGCCTCTGAGTGGAACAGATTAATTGTCCCCAATAGAATAGACCCACAGTTCATTCAAAAATCCATAAATAAAGTTTATCAGGCCACACTCTCTGCAACGTGGAGAGAAGCGCATGTCAAAATGTTCCATAAAGCATATTATACTCCTGTAAAGGGTTACAAATTACATAACTTGAATTTCTTTCATGTAATTAACAAGAGTCCATGAGCTAGTGACGTATGGGATATGGGATATACATTCCTACCAGGAGGGGCAAAGTTTCCCAAACCTTAAAATGCCTATAAATACACCCCTCACCACACCCACAAATCAGTTTTACAAACTTTGCCTCCAAGGGAGGTGGTGAAGTAAGTTTGTGCTAGATTCTACGTTGATATGCGCTCCGCAGCAAGTTGGAGCCCGGTTTTCCTCTCAGCGTGCAGTGAATGTCAGAGGGATGTGAGGAGAGTATTGCCTATTGAATGCAGTGATCTCCTTCTACGGGGTCTATTTCATAAGGTTCTCTGTTATCGGTCGTAGAGATTCATCTCTTACCTCCCTTTTCAGATCGACGATATACTCTTATTTTTACCATTTCCTCTACTGATTCTCGTTTCAGTACTGGTTTGGCTTTCTACAAACATGTAGATGAGTGTCCTGGGGTAAGTAAGTCTTATTTTCTGTGACACTCTAAGCTATGGTGGGGCACTTTATTTATAAAGTTCTAAATATATGTATTCAAACATTTATTTGCCTTGACTCAGAATGTTCAACTTTCCTTATTTCCAGACAGTCAGTTTCATATTTGGGATTATGCTTTAAATTATCATATTTTTTCTTACCTCAAAAATTTGACTTTTTTCTCTGTGGGCTGTTAGGCTCGCGGGGGCTGAAAATGCTTCATTTTATTGCGTCATTCTTGGCGCGGACTTTTTTGGCGCAAAAAATTCTTTTCCGTTCCCGGCGTCATACGTGTCGCCGGAAGTTGCGTCATTTTTGACGTTATTTTGCGCCAAAAATTTCGGCGTTCCGGATATGGCGTCATTTTTGGCGCCAAAAGCATTTAGGCGCCAAATAATGTGGGCGTCTTATTTGGCGCCAAAAAATATGGGCGTCGCTTTTGTCTCCACATTATTTCAGTCTCATTTTTCATTTGCTTCTGGTTGCTAGAAGCTTGATGTTTGGCATTTTTTTCCCATTCCTGAAACTGTCTTATAAGGAATTTGATCTATTTTGCTTTATATGTTGTTTTTTCTCTTACATATTGCAAGATGTCTCACGTTGCATCTGAGCCAGAAGATACTACAGGAAAACCTCTGCCTGCTGGATCTACCAAAGCTAAGTGTATCTGCTGTAAATTTTTGGTAGCTATTCCTCCAGCTGTTGTTTGTAATAATTGTCATGACAAACTTGTTAAAGCAGATAATATTTCCTTTAGTGATGTACCATTGCCTGTTGCAGTTCCCTCAACATCTAAGGTGCAGAATGTTCCTGATAACATAAGAGATTTTGTTTCTGAATCCATAAAGAAGGCTTTGTCTGTTATTTCTCCTTCTAGTAAACGTAAAAAGTCTTTTAAATCTTCTCTCTCTACAGATGAATTTTTAAATGAACACCATCATTCTGATTCTTTGGACTCTTCTGGTTCAGAGGATTCTGTCTCAGAGATTGATGCTGATAAATCTTCATATTTATTTAAGATGGAATTTATTCGCTCTTTACTTAAAGAAGTACTAATTGCGTTAGAAATAGAGGATTCTAGTCCTCTTGATACTAATTCTATACGTTTGGATAAGGTTTTTAAAGCTCCTGCGGTTATTCCAGAAGTCTTTCCTGTTCCTAATGCTATTTCTGCAGTAATTGCTAAGGAATGGGATAAATTGGGTAATTCATTTACTCCTTCTAAACGTTTTAAGCAATTATATCCTGTTCCGACTGACAGGTTAGAATTTTGGGACAAAATCCCTAAAGTTGATGGGGCTATTTCTACCCTTGCTAAACGTACTACTATTCCTACGTCAGATGGTACTTCGTTTAAGGATCCTTTAGATAGAAAAATTGAATCTTTTCTAAGAAAAGCTTATCTATGTTCAGGTAATCTTCTTAGACCTGCTATATCATTGGCTGATGTTGCTGCAGCTTCAACTTTTTGGTTGGAAACTCTAGCGCAACAAGTAACAAATCGTGATTCTCATGATATTATTATTCTTCTCCAGCATGCTAATAATTTCATCTGTGATGCCATTTTTGATATTATTAGAGTTGATGTTAGATTTATGTCTCTGGCTATCTTAGCCAGAAGAGCTTTATGGCTTAAGACTTGGAATGCTGATATGGCTTCTAAATCAACTCTACTTTCCATTTCTTTCCAGGGAAACAAATTATTTGGTTCTCAGTTGGATTCTATTATTTCAACTGTTACTGGTGGGAAAGGAACTTTTTTACCACAGGATAAAAAGTCTAAAGGTAAAAACAGGGCTAACAATCGTTTTCGTTCCTTTCGTTTCAACAAAGAACAAAAGCCTGATCCTTCGTCCTCAGGAGCAGTTTCAGTTTGGAAACCATCTCCAGTCTGGAATAAATCCAAGCCTGCTAGAAAGGCAAAGCCTGCTTCTAAGTTCACATGAAGGTACGGCCCTCATTCCAGTTCAGCTGGTAGGGGGCAGGTTACGTTTTTTCAAAGAAATTTGGATCAGTTCTGTTCACAATCTTTGGATTCAGAACATTGTTTCAGAAGGGTACAGAATTGGTTTCAAGATGAGACCTCCTGCAAAGAGATTTTTTCTTTCCCATGTCCCAGTAAATCCAGTGAAAGCTCAAGCATTTCTGAATTGTGTTTCAGATCTAGAGTTGGCTGGAGTAATTATGCCAGTTCCAGTTCCGGAACAGGGGATGGGGTTTTATTCAAATCTCTTCATTGTACCAAAGAAGGAGAATTCCTTCAGACCAGTTCTGGATCTAAAATTATTGAATCGTTATGTAAGGATACCAACGTTCAAGATGGTAACTGTAAGGACTATATTGCCTTTTGTTCAGCAAGGGAATTATATGTCCACAATAGATTTACAGGATGCATATCTGCATATTCCGATTCATCCAGATCATTATCAGTTCCTGAGATTCTCTTTTCTAGACAAGCATTACCAATTTGTGGCTCTACCGTTTGGCCTTGCTACAGCTCCAAGAATTTTCACAAAGATTCTCGGTGCCCTTCTGTCTGTAATCAGAGAACAGGGTATTGTGGTATTTCCTTATTTGGACGATATCTTGGTACTTGCTCCGTCTTTACATTTAGCAGAGTCTCATACGAATCGACTTGTGTTGTTTCTTCAAGATCATGGTTGGAGGATCAATTTACCAAAAAGTTCTTTGATTCCTCAAACAAGGGTAACTTTTCTGGGTTTCCAGATAGATTCAGTGTCCATGACTTTGTCTTTAACAGACAAGAGACGTCTAAAATTGATTACAGCCTGTCGAAACCTTCAGTCTCAATCATTCCCTTCGGTAGCCTTATGCATGGAAATTCTAGGTCTTATGACTGCTGCATCGGACGCGATCCCCTTTGCTCGTTTTCACATGCGACCTCTTCAGCTCTGTATGCTGAACCAATGGTGCAGGGATTACACGAAGATATATCAATTAATATCTTTAAAACCGATTGTTCGGCACTCTCTAACGTGGTGGACAGATCACCATCGTTTAATTCAGGGGGCTTCTTTTGTTCTTCCGACCTGGACTGTAATTTCAACAGATGCAAGTCTCACAGGTTGGGGAGCTGTGTGGGGATCTCTGACAGCACAAGGAGTTTGGGAATCTCAGGAGGTGAGATTACCGATCAATATCTTGGAACTCCGTGCAATTTTCAGAGCTCTTCAGTTTTGGCCTCTTCTGAAGAGAGAATCGTTCATTTGTTTTCAGACAGACAATGTCACAACTGTGGCATACATCAATCATCAAGGAGGGACTCACAGTCCTCTGGCTATGAAAGAAGTATCTCGAATTCTGGTTTGGGCGGAATCCAGCTCCTGTCTAATCTCTGCGGTTCATATCCCAGGTGTAGACAATTGGGAAGCGGATTATCTCAGTCGCCAAACGTTGCATCCGGGCGAATGGTCTCTTCACCCAGAGGTATTTCTTCAGATTGTTCAAATGTGGGGGCTCCCAGAGATAGATCTGATGGCCTCTCATCTAAACAAGAAACTTCCCAGGTATCTGTCCAGATCCCGGGATCCTCAGGCGGAGGCAGTGGATGCATTATCACTTCCTTGGAAGTATCATCCTGCCTATATCTTTCCGCCTCTAGTTCTTCTTCCAAGAGTAATCTCCAAGATTCTAAGGGAATGCTCGTTTGTTCTGCTAATAGCTCCGGCATGGCCTCACAGGTTTTGGTATGCGGATCTTGTCCGGATGGCATCTTGCCAACCATGGACTCTTCCGTTAAGACCAGACCTTCTGTCACAAGGTCCTTTTTTCCATCCGGATCTGAAATCCTTAAATTTAAAGGTATGGAGATTGAACGCTTGATTCTTGGTCATAGAGGTTTCTCTGACTCCGTGATTAATACTATGTTACAGGCTCGTAAATCTGTATCTCGAGAGATATATTATAGAGTCTGGAAGTCTTATATTTCTTGGTGTCTTTCTCATCATTTTTCTTGGCATTCTTTTAGAATACCGAGAATTTTACAGTTTCTTCAGGATGGTTTAGATAAGGGTTTGTCCGCGAGTTCTTTGAAAGGACAAATCTCCGCTCTTTCTGTTCTTTTTCACAGAAAGATTGCTATTCTTCCTGATATTCATTGTTTTGTACAAGCTTTGGTTCGTATAAAACCTGTCATTAAGTCAATTTCTCCTCCATGGAGTTTGAATTTGGTTCTGGGTGCTCTTCAAGCTCCTCTGTTTGAACCTATGCATTCTTTGGACATTAAATTACTTTCTTGGAAAGTTTTGTTCCTTTTGGCCATCTCTTCTGCTAGAAGAGTTTCTGAATTATCTGCTCTTTCGTGTGAGTCTCCTTTTCTGATTTTTCATCAGGATAAGGCGGTGTTGCGAACTTCTTTTCAATTTTTACCTAAGGTTGTGAATTCCAACAACATTAGTAAAGAAATTGTGGTTCCTTCATTATGTCCTAATCCTAAGAATTCTAAGGAGAAATCATTGCATTCTTTGGATGTTGTTAGAGCTTTGAAATATTATGTTGAAGCTACGAAATCTTTCCGTAAGACTTCTAGTCTATTTGTTATCTTTTCCGGTTCTAGGAAAGGCCAGAAAGCTTCTGCCATTTCTTTGGCATCTTGGTTGAAATCTTTAATTCATCTTGCCTATGTTGAGTCGGGTAAAATTCCGCCTCAAAGAATTACAGCTCATTCTACTAGGTCAGTTTCTACTTCCTGGGCGTTTAGGAATGAAGCTTCGGTTGACCAGATCTGCAAAGCAGCAACTTGGTCCTCTTTGCATACTTTTACTAAATTCTACCATTTTGATGTATTTTCTTCTTCTGAAGCAGTTTTTGGTAGAAAAGTTCTTCAGGCAGCGGTTTCAGTTTGAATCTTCTGCTTATGTTTTTTGTTAAACTTTATTTTGGGTGTGGATTATTTTCAGCAGGAATTGGCTGTCTTTATTTTATCCCTCCCTCTCTAGTGACTCTTGTGTGGAAAGATCCACATCTTGGGTAGTCATTATCCCATACGTCACTAGCTCATGGACTCTTGTTAATTACATGAAAGAAAACATAATTTATGTAAGAACTTACCTGATAAATTCATTTCTTTCATATTAACAAGAGTCCATGAGGCCCACCCTTTTTTGTGGTGGTTATGATTTTTTTGTATAAAGCACAATTATTCCAATTCCTTATTTTATATGCTTCGCACTTTTTTTCTTGTCACCCCACTTCTTGGCTATTCGTTAAACTGATTTGTGGGTGTGGTGAGGGGTGTATTTATAGGCATTTTAAGGTTTGGGAAACTTTGCCCCTCCTGGTAGGAATGTATATCCCATATCCCATACGTCACTAGCTCATGGACTCTTGTTAATATGAAAGAAATGAATTTATCAGGTAAGTTCTTACATAAATTATGTTTTTAACAAATGCCTAAAGTGCGCGTATCCGGCAGCAGATCTAAAACATATGATCTGGGGCTGCCCGAAAATCAGCCAATTATGGAAAAAGACCCAATATTGGCTTAACAATATACTGGGGATCTCCCCTCTGGATCTCACACTGGCGCAAATTGTGTTCTGTCTGAGGCATGGGGAAGGACAATACCCTCAGGAAAAACTAGTAATTCTTACAATTCTAGCAGTCAGATATTTAATTTTTAAACGCTAGAAAAACCGCAGAACCCCAGTGTTGCTAGAAGTAAAAAATTGCCTTAAAAAGCAATGTATTTTAGAACAAAGAGATGTCAGTATGAATAATGAGGAGGACATAAAAATATTTTTCAAGAAATGGTCAGTCTTCATTAAAAGTCACCCAGCAAATGAGGTAGAGAACCTAATCTTTCCATTCAGGAATTCTGAACTGGTACAGTTAGAATTGTGGTAGGAGGGGAGGAACGGACGAAGGAGAGGGAGATTGGCTTTGTTGTTTTTTTTTTTTTTTTTACAGAAAATGATTTTCATGTTCATTTGACATATTATTGAAAATAAAAGTAGCATTCCAGACAGAGGCGATCAGCCTAATTTAATATACTTGCCCTGGAGCATTTAGGTGTATTTGAAATTAACATGATTGGCACTCTGGGGGTTAAACATCAACTTGTTAGAAGCAGATATGGCAGCCGGCAGAATAGAGTACTTTATTCAGGATTTGCTCCCTGAGCAGTTAGCATTGTACACTGCATTACCTTACAAATTAGGTAGGAGGAAAATTGGCTGTAATTATACTGGGACCATTAACCACTCTGCAACAGAAACATCAGAAGGTTATTCTATTGAGTTATTTAAGGATTTAGCATAAGGAATATAAATGTATACGGCTATCATATTAGATATGTTTGCTCAAATCCGTACCATCCAAAATTATCTGTGTAGCATTCAGAAATGGAAGGCTGGGGACTGAATCAGGGAGAACAGCAATGACATGGTGTCATGATTTATTCAGCACTGGTGGAGTCATGATAGTCCATAGGTGTGGATAGGTAGTTTCCACAGGTAGTGATAGTATATAAAGCAAATATTTATTAAAACTTAAAAAGTGTAACTCATTTCTCGTCTAACAAAGCTGTTTTCTCAGATTAATTTTTTAATTTTTAATAAATATTTGTTTTATGCACCCCTATTCCTATATATTTTAGAAGAACTATTCATTGAGTCTTACCAACTGTCATCCAGGGAGTAGCCTGAAACGGAATCCAATAAGCGATCACCCTTTCTGGGTATTATACCTACATTTTTGTTTTATGGGATGAGTGTGGCGGTTTAACAAATATCTGCTATTAGTTTTGGCATTGTTGTGGTGTGACTGGTTGGCTATTCTTGGAAAATTTCACAATACTGGGGTTTTCAAAGTAAAATATTTATTCTATGAGCAGATATATGACCCCATTTATTAACAAGTGGGTGTTTAACATTCCCAGCCAGGGAAGTTGTCTGTTATGTCTGGAATTGTCACACTCTGAGAAGTGGGGTTAGGGGTTTGGAGCTCTGAGGTAGAGGTGCCTGGCTTAAGTTTACCTTGTGGGTTAAAATGGGCCAATGGGATGTGTTTTGGTAATTCCCCTTTTAGGCATAATGACAACGCTAAGGAAAAAAGTTTATTGTACAGGAACTGGATTTTGTAGAGCCGAATACTGGACTTAGGACTTGGAATACTGGACTCAGGACTGGACTTGGATGAGGACTTGGATGCTGTGGAGCTGTACACAGGACTTGGATGGTGTGCAGCAGGAGACACATGAGGTGGATGCTGTGCCACAGGAGACAATGACTTGGATGCTGTTCAGCAAGAGACACAGGGCCTTATACAGGTGAGCGTACACTGGAGTCTGTGCATTGGCAGATGAGTGTATACTGCAACAGGGTGATTCAGCTATGACTACAGCTATAGGCTGAAATGCATCAGCTGATTGGTTGACAATAATCCTAGACAAATAATTTTGGGATGTTTTAATTAGACTCAGATTTGGCAGGGAGTTTGGGAAGCAGCTGTCTTACAACCTGCACTGCAAGGCCTCCAGATCTGTTTCTGCAATTTGATACATGGAATCCACAGCATTCTTTGATTTACTTGCACCTAGATTTAGAGTTCTGCATTAGCCGTCAAAAGCAGCGTTAAGGGGTCCTAACGCTGCTTTTGGCCACCCGCTGGTATTTAGAGTCAGGCAGGAAAGGGTCTAATGCTCACTTCCTCACCGCGACTCCAGGCTACCGCAGATCCCCTTACGCCAATTGTGTATCCTATCTTTTCAATGGGATCTGCCTAACACCGGTATTTGGAGTCTTGGGAGAAGTGAGCAGTAGACCCTCTACCGACAAGACTCCTACCACCAAAAAAGTCAGTAGTTAAGAGCTTTATGGGCTAACGCCAGAATATAAAGCTCCTAACTACTGTGCTATAAAGTATACTAACACCCATAAACTACCTATGTACCCCTAAACCGAGGCCCCCCCCCACATCGCCGCCACTATAATAAAATTTTTTAACCCCTAATCTGCCGACCGGACACCGCTGCAAACTACATTATACCTGTGAACCCCTAATCTGCTGTCCCTAACATCGCCGACCCCTATATTATATTTATTAACCCTTAATCTGCCCCCCCAATGTCGCCGCTACCTTACCTACACTTATTAACCCCTAATCTGCCGACCGGACCTCGCCGCAACTATAGTAAATGTATTAACCCCTAAACCGCTGCACTCCCACCTCGCAAACACTATAATAAATGTAATTAACCCCTAATCTGCCCTCCCTAACATTGCCGCCACATACCTACAATTATTAACCCCTAATCTCCCCCCCGCACCGTCGCCGCTACTATAATAAAGTTATTAACCCCTAAACCTAACTCTAACCCTAACTCTAACACCCCTAACATAAATATAATTTAAATGAAACAAAATAATATTCCTAAAATTAACTAAATTAATCCTATTTGAAACTAAATACTTACCTATCAAATAAACCCTAAAATAGCTACAATATAACTAATAGTTACATTGTAGCTATTTTAGGATTTATATTTATTTTACAGGCAACTTTGTATTTATTTTAACTAGGTACAATGGCTATTAAATAGTTAATAACTATTTAATAGCTGCCTAGTTAAAATAAGTACGAAATTACCTGTAAAATAAATCCTAACCTAAGTTACAAATACACCTAACACTACACTATAATTAAATTAATTAAATAAATTACCTACAATTAGCTAAATTAAAATACAATAAAATAAACTATTCTATAATGCAAAAAAACAAACAATAAATTACAAAAAATAAAAAAGAATTACAAGAAGTTTAAACTAATTACACCTAATCTAAGCCCCCTAATAAAAGAAACAATCCCCCCAAAATAAAAAAATGCCCTACCCTTTTCTAAACTACCAAAGTAATCAGCTCTATTACCAGCCCTTAAAAGGGCTTTTTGCGGGGCATTGCCCCAAAGTAATCAGCTCTTTTACCTGAAAATAAATATACAATACCCCCCCAACATTACAACCCACCACCCACATACCCCTACTCTAACCCACCCAAACCACCCTTAAAAAAACCTATCGCTAACCCCCTGAAGATCATCCTACCTTGAGTCATCTTCACCCAGCCGAGCCGAATTCTTCATCCAAGGTGCACAGAGGAGGTCCTTGATCCGGTAGAAGTCTTCATCCAAGCGGGGCAAGAAGAGGTCCTCCATCCTGTAGAAGTGTTCATCCAGGCGGCGTCTTCAATCTTCATCCATCCGGAGCGGAGCCATCTTCAAAGGAGCCAGCGAGGAGCCATCCTCTTCAACCAACTACTTCCCGACAAATGAAGGTTCCTTTAAGGGACGTCATCCAAGATGGCGTCCCTTCAATTCTGATTGGCTGATAGAATTCTATCAGCCAATCGGAATTAAGGTAGAAAAAATCTGATTGGCTGATGCAGTCAGCCAATCAGATTGAAGTTCAATCCGATTGGCTGATCCAATCAGCCATTCGTATTGAACTCACATTCTATTGGCTGATCAGAACAGCCAATAGAATGCAAGTTCTATACGATTGGCTGATTGGATCAGCCAATCGGATTGAACTTCAATCTGATTGGCTGATTGCATCAGCCAATCAGATTTTTTCTACCTTAATTCCGATTGGCTGATAGAATTCCATAAACCAATCGGAATTGAAGGGACGCCATCTTGGATGACGTCCCTTAAAGGAACCTTCATTCGTCGGGAAGTTGTCGGTTGAAGAGGATGGCTCCGCGTCGGCTCCTTTGAAGATGGCTCTGCTCCGGATGGATGAAGATTGAAGACGCTGCCTGGATGACTTCTACCGGATGGAGGACCTCTTCTTGCCCCGCTTGGATGAAGACTTCTACCGGATCAAAGACCTCCTCTGCGCACCTTGGATGAAGAATTCGGCTAGGCTGGGTGAAGACGACTCAAGGTAGGATGATGTGAATCTCAGAACCAATCAGCTGTTGGTATTCTGACAGTTCCCTTATTTGAATTTCAAATGCTGGTTGAGAATTTTTGTAGAGGTGTAGCAATTTATCTCAATGTTGTGCAACCAACGGCTGATTGGTTCTGAGATTCACAGCTGACTGGGAACACCTAGCGGCCAAAGTGACGCTGCACGGTATAGATATAACTGAAACTATCTAACAGTGCATAACGGATATAAACATTGACACAAACATTGACAACTAAGTATCCTTATTAATTCAACTAAAGGGTATTTTTACACTGTGAGATAATCAGGACATTTTATAAGAGCCTTATTTACTTCCGATATAGGAACCGGGTATGAACATATTATCACTCGGTTTTATCATGTACTGTTTTAATTTTGTTTTTTAAGTTGTGGCCACAACTGTTCGTTCTGAGATTAACTGTTTGCTTGAGATTAATTGTTTTACATATTTTAGGTTATATAAACTGATCATTGTAATAAATATTTTGTAAACACAGAATTTATAGAATTATTGTCATTTTATTAACTACATATTAGATTTCATTGAGAGTTTGGTATAAGTTTTTATGTGCTTTCATTTAACCTTCAGCCTTGAGATTGTTTGGGGCGCTACTCTATAATTTCTATTTTTGCAGTTTAGTTATTTGAACGTTTTTTGAGGGGATAACGTTTTAATTGAGTATGTATAGAAGGTTGTTTATTAGTGAGATCTAGAGGAACCCAGTGTATTGAATTACATTTATTATAGTGTCAGCGAGGTCCGGTCGGTAGATTAGGGGTTAATAAGTGTATGTAAGGTAGCGGCGACATTGGGGGGGCAGATTAGGGGGTAATAAATATAATATAGGGGTCGGCGGTGTTAGGGACAGCAGATTAGGGGTTCATAGGGATAATGTAGCGGCAGATTAGGGGTTAATAATATAATGTAGGTGTCAGTGATAGCGGGGGTGGCAGATTAGGGGTTAATAAGTGTAAGGTTAGGGGTGTTTAGACTCGGGGTTCATTGTATGGTGTTAGGTGTAGACTTAGAAAGTGTTTCCCCATAGGAAACAATGGGACTGCGTTAGGAGCTGAACGCTGCTTTTTTGCAGGTGTTTTTTTTCAGCCCAAACTGCCCCATTGTTTCCTATGGGGATATCGTGCACGAGCACGTTTTTCCAGCTTACCGCTACCGTAAGCAACGCTGGTATTGAGGGTTGATGTGGAGCTAAATTAGGCTCAACGCTCCCTTTTCTGAGCCTAACGCAGCCCCTCAGACAACTCTAAATACCAGCGTTGTCTTAAGGGTGCGCTGGGAAAAAAAGCAGCGCTAGCTACGCGGGTCTTTAGCAACAAAACTCTAAATCTAGCCATTGGGGTTTTGAGTGTCAGGGCATTGAACGATAGCTACAGCCATGGTTAACAAACGTAAAGATATAAAAGTTAAGATTGCTGTGGCTTCTGACAGGGAGAACAATGAGCTGCTATGTGTTCCTAAGTGAAAGTGTTGTTTTATCAAGAGTTTACAAACAGCATATTTATGAAATGTGAGGAGAGGATGTTCCCTGTTGGCGTGCAAGCTTTTTTTTTTTAATATTATATGCTCTTTCTGGATCATAACATTTTAAATTTGATTTATCCCTTTAATGCTGCGTATCTCACCTATGATAATTTTTGACACTGAAAGGTTCTTCTATTATTACCAGCTTGTTTTGTTTTTGTCCAGAGCAATACCGTGATATACTTTTATTTTACAGTAGATACAATGACACAAGTCTACCATTTAGCATACATTGTAAATATAAAATAATACAGGAAGAGGGACTTCCGTGCGGCGGCCATCTTATTGGTCGTACTGAGCTTCAGCTCCTCAAGTTTTCTCCATTTTATATCAATTTTGATAAGCAGATTGGGTAATATTCTACTTAAAGTAGTGGAGAGACTTGTCTGTTGGTGACCCGATCCGAGATTTAGGGTATTGGATTGGGACATGGCTTATTTGCCCTCAGTACCGGACTGCTCACTTTGGGGCCTTCCCCTATAGCCGAAGCCTCAACACTGTCCCCACAACTAACTGTGCCTATAGTGCACGGCCTTCACAAATTAATGGAGAACTCTCAGATTTGTTTAGCTGAGTTGGCCTTGCTCTTAGAAGAACACAGATTCAGACTCTGCAATGTTATTGAACGGGCATTCCGTTCTGTGCTTCCCCAGAGTAAGAAAGTCTTGGTGCAGCCACAGGCAACAAACTTGCCCAACCCTCAGGGGGAACCTACTGCAGTAACAGAGGAGACAGTAAGTTCTAATACCCGTCATGAAAATGGCAAATCTATCTCTGACCCAAACGTAGCGACAAGCCAGCACACTGTACAGGCCATAGCCGAGAAACCTGCACCGTACATACCTGAAGATGCGGTGCTGCTGCAGTGGCCCCCATGTGAGCTGATCCCAGTCACTAGTAATCCTGCGAGACAGTGGAAAGAGCCGGACACTCTGCCCCCCTTGACTGAGCTGGTAGATATGAGAGGCGGCATGCAGAACACAAAGGATGGAGGCCGGCGAGTAGAGCTGCCAAGCATAGACACGGATACATGGCCGGAGACCTTCCCAACCATACAAGCACTTAAATGCAGCACAGTCACTGGCTGCTGCGAGCCCTACAAGTCCTCAAGCATCCCGGCGGACACGGCTGTTATGGAGGAGAAGAGATCCGTTCTTCCTACACATCTACTTGCGAACATAGGGGCCAGGAGATTCGACCGAGCTAGCCCAATTTATTTGCCTAGAAATCCAAGAGGCGATGCCTTACCTCCACTCCATGTGCCAGAAGCATCGTTGGGGCAATCAGCAGGGCCCAGACTCCCTGGGAATCTGTCCTCTAGTTCTCGGTTCCATTTGACAGCGAGGACAGATCCTTGGTATATTGCCAAAACCGTTAAGGCAGGTATCGGCTGAACTATCCTTGTTGCTAACACGCTCAGGCTATTTAACAGTGATATTTTTTACTGTTTCTCAGTTCACTTCAGATTACCTGTGGGACTGTTTTCATATATATTCATCCATGTTACGGAACATTTACTAACCCTTCCTGCTATCAAAATGGGAATAGGACTGTTAACTGTTCACTCAGCTTTTATTTGGTGAGCCCCTGTCTTGCAATTATGCCACAATTATGTTCTGATCAGTCTCAGTAAATATTTGCACTTTTTACATCTTTTGCTATCTCTATATGCTATGCCAACTTATTCTATTTACATTGTAGTGGAAACTGTTAAATCACCAAACCTGGAATGATTATCTAGGTCATGTTACTGTTCCCAAATCCCAATAACTCCAGCCTACTTTAGCTAGATATATAATTCAGTTTCTAACATTCTGGTATCAAAGAACACTGAGGATTTTCTATACCTCTTAGGGTACACTCCACTTGAGCTGTATGTATGGATCAATCATTTTCAACAGCCTACTATTGGGATCAGTATACAGATACCAGTTGTCCTGTGTTGAACTATATGTTGTTTAGTTTGTATGTGTTGTCGGCTCTCTTCATGAATCCCATTAGGGACATTATCCATGGCATTTACACTGACCTGACTTCTCCAGAAGTAAAACTATACTCCAACTAAACCCCACAAGTGATAATTGTCTTACTTTGATATTATGCTGAAGGTGCCCTAAATTTAAGCTAATCTCCCCCGCTCAGGCTTCCACAATGGCCATATATTGCTACTTGTGATGCTGTCTATGGCTTATATAATATGGACACGTATATAATCTCTAATGAATCAACTGTGCTCCTATAGTTTAAGGTTCGCTATTACTATTTTGTTAAAATTTCCTATAAGATGAGAAAATTGAGATTTACTATCTTTAGGTTTGGTTCAAATATGTATTTAAATAAAAAAAGAGCTTAGACATATGGGACCCAAAAGTGGTCTCCTTTGATCAAGATAACTTCCTGTAAGATTGTTCTAAGGTTGCAGGGTCCAAAAGTGGCCTTGGGTGTTTTCCAGCAGGTTGACACACTGTTTAGCATACTGCTGATGCAATAGTCTTGGTACAATTCTCTTACAATGTATACTGTCAAATTGATTTCTGTACTTTGATGTCTTTTAATTTTTGTATGCCTTATATGGAACCTCAAATAAAAATAAAAAAATAATACAGAAAATACTGTGCCACTGAATTGCTGTAACCCATCTGTCTGGAGGCTTAGAGCAAAACTCCTTAGACTCAGTACATAAAATATTCTAACTAGTCAAAGTGAAAAAAATACTGAGAAATAAACAGAGATAGATCCCTAAACATGAATGCTGGTGTGGTTAATTGAAAAAGTCAACATTAGATTTCTGTTTGGCACTCTACTGGTTAAAATTGGTTAAAATGATAAAGTCTAATGTTACAGTTCTCAGTTTGGCACTTCTCTGGTTAACTGAAAAAGTAAATGTTACAATTCTCAGTTTAATCAGGGAGAGATAATGTTTTTTTATGCATAGCTGAGGAGTGTTCTTGATTGTTTCTGGTCTAGGACAAGATGATATATTTGCTATGAGCTGTGACAATTTGCAGGAGGCCCTAACGTCTACTACTAAAGAAACATAATGGGCTCCATGTACGAAGCAGCGAAAGCTGCTCCGGAGCCTTTGCGGGGCAGGTTCGCATATGCAAGCCTGCTTCCCGCAATGTAAGAAGCAGCGGTCATTAGACCGCTGCTTCCTACACCCTACGCCACCTCTTAGGTGGCGAAGCAAAATCACAGAGAGCTTGCTCGCTCTCGGTGATTGACAGCCCCTTCAGTCGCGTGATTGGTCGCGCGACTGAAGGGGCGGGCATTACACACTCCGCTGAGTGTGTAATGGTACATACGGGCAAGCAGATCAATAGATCTGCTGCCCGTGTGTAGCGGAGGCAGGCAGACAGCTTTGCGAGTTAAGAAGTTGTCCGCCC
Source organism: Bombina bombina (assembly GCF_027579735.1). Lineage (NCBI taxonomy): Eukaryota > Metazoa > Chordata > Amphibia > Anura > Bombinatoridae > Bombina > Bombina bombina. Next base: position 223,873,180 of record NC_069507.1, read on the forward strand.
GCCTCTTAGTACATGGAGCCCAATGTATACGTGTTGATCTCTCTGTGTGGCTTCTCATTAATAAGGACATCATTTGAAGAAGTATAATCAATGTTTGTGTTATAAATTCTGGAAGAGTGTTGTACAGAAGTGTAAAGAAAAAACAGTGAGAAGTCAAATATTTTGGTCACGCACATTGTGCAAATAAGTACGTCAGAACAAGATAGAGAATTAGGGGCCGATTTATCAAGCTCCGTCAGGCTCGCCGGAAACAGAAGTTATGAAGCAGCGGTCTAAAGACCGCTGCTCCATAACTCGTCCGCCTGCTCTGAGGCCGCAGATAGAAATCAACCCGATCAAATACGATCAGGTTGATTGAGACCCACTGCTAGCTGCCGATTGGCCACTTGTGCCCGGCTGGGTGAAGATGGCTCAAGGTAGGGTGATCTAGGATCTTAATTCCTTAAGCTTTTTTTAGCGCCCTCACTCCCCACATTTCTCTTTTTACTTTTAAAAGCTAGAAGGACTTTTTTCTTCAGTGAGGTGTTTGGAATCACAGTCTCCAGCGCTCTACTCACTCACATACCTATATAGGGTGATCTTCAGGGGGTTAGTGTTAGGTTTTTTTAATTGGTGATTGGGTGGGTTTTAGAGTAGGGGTGTGTGGGTGGTGGGTTGTAATGTTGGGGTGGGTATTGTATTTTTTTTTACAGGTAAAAGAGCTGACTACTTTGGGGCAATGCCCCACAAAAGGCCCTTTTCAGGGCTATTTGTAATTTAGTATAGGGTAAGGAATTTTTTTTATTTTGGGGGGCTTTTTTATTTTATTAGGGGGATTAGATTAGGTGTAATTAGTTTAAAATTCTTGTAATTCTTTTTTTATTTTCTGTAATTTAGTGTTTTTTTTCTGTAATTTAGTTTAATTTAATTGTAATTAATTGTAGGTAGTTTAGGTAATTAGTTTAATGATAGTATAGTGTTAGGTGTAATTGTAACTTAGGTTAGGATTTATTTTACAGGCAATTTTGTCTTTATTTTAGCTAGGTAGTTATTAAATAGTTAATAACTACTTAATAACTATTGTATTCTAATAGTTAAAATAAATACAAACGTACCTGTAAAATAAATATAAACCCTAAGCTAGCTACAATGTAACTATTAGTTATATTGTAGCTATCTTAGGGTTTATTTTATCGGTAAGTATTTAGTTTTAAATAGGATTAATTTATTTAATTATGTTAAATTTATTTAGTTTAATTTAAATTATATTTAAGTTAGGGGGGGTTAGACTTAGGGTTAGACTTAGGTTTAGGGGTTAATACATTTATTATAGTAGCGGTGACATTGGGGTCAGAAGATTAGGGGTTAATAAATGTAGGTAGGTGTGGGGGGGCAGATTAGGGGTTAATAAAATGTAACTAGTATTTGCAAGGCAGGAGTGTGGCAGTTTAGGGGTTAATACATTTATTAAAGTGGCGGCGATGTCCGGTCGGCAGATTAGGGGTTAATAAATATAATGTAGGTGTTGGCGATGTTAGGGGCAGCAGATTAGGGGTTCATAGGTATAATGTAGGTGGCAGCGATGTCCGGTCGGCAGATTAGGGGTTACATTTTTTTATTTTAGTGTTTGCGATGTGGGGGGGCCTTGGTTTAGGGGTTAATAGGTAGTTTATGGGTGTTAGTGTACTTTTTAGCACTTTAGTTAAGAGCTTTATGTTCCGGCGTTAGCCCATAAAACTCTTAACTACTGATTTTCAAATGCGTTAGGAGTCTGGACAGGAGAGGGTCTACCGCTCACTTCTTCCAAGACTCGTAATACCGGCATTAGGCAAATCCCATTAAAAAGATAGGATATGCAATTGACGTAAGGGGATTTGCGGTAGCCTCGAGTCTCGGAAGAAAAGTGAGCGGTACACCTGTACCTGTCAGACTCGTAATACCAGCGGGCATTAAAAAGCAGCGTTGTGACCTCTCAACGCTGCTTTTTAAGGCTAACGCAAGACTCGTGATCTAGCCGTTTATTTGTCTTATACAAGATAATATAAACAAAGGGGTAAAGTTTTAACTTGCACGTTATTCTCACTGCTCACTTACCTACAGGGCTGGTATTACAGGTTTTTCTAAACCCGACGTTAAAAGACAAGAAGTGAGCGTAGAGCAAAATTGTGCTTCCATACCGCACTCCAATACCAGCGCTGTTTAAGTCAGCGGTAAGCTGGTTGTACGATTTCCCCATAGACATCAATGGGGAGAGCCGGCTGAGAAAAAGTCTAACACCTGCCAAAAAGCAGCGTAAAGCTCAGTAACGCAGCCCCATTGATTCATATGGGGAAACAAATTTTATGTTTACACCTAAAACCCTAACATGAACCCCGAGTCTAAACACCCCTAATCTTACACTTATTAACCCGTAATCTGCCCCCCCAGACATCGCCGACACCTACAATATATTTATTAACCCCTTATCTGCCGCTCCGGACATCGCCGACACCTACATTATACTTATTAACCCCTAATCTGCTGCCCCCAACATCGCCGACACCTGCATTATATTTATTAACCCCCAATGTTTCTACAACCTACCTACACTTATTAACCCCTAATCTGCTGTCCCCAACGTCGCCGCCACTATAATAAACATATTAACCCCGAAACCGCCACACTCCCGCACCGCAAACACTAGTTAAATATTATTAACCCCTTATCTGCTGTCCCTAACATCGCTGCCACCTACCTACAATTATTAACCCCTAATCTGCCATCCCTAATGTTGCCGCCACTATATTAAATTTATTAACCCCTAAACCTACGTCTAACCCTAACCCTAAAACCCCCTAACTTAAATATAATTAAAATAAATCTAAATAAAACCTACTATTAACTAAATAATTCCTATTTAAAACTAAATACTTACCTACAAAATAAACCCTAAGCTAGCTACAATATAGCTAATAGTTACATTGTATCTATCTTAGGGTTTATTTTTATTTTACAGGCAAGTTTGTATTTATTTCAACTAGGTAGAATAGTTACTAAATAGTTATTAACTATTTACTAACTACCTAGCTAAAATAAATACAAATTTACCTGTAAAATAAAACCTAACCTAAGTTACACTAACACCTAACCTTACAGTACAATTAAATAAATTACCTAAATTAAATACAATTAAATTAATTAATTAAATACAATTACCTAAATTACAACCCCCCCCCCCACTAAATTACACAAAATAAAAAACAAATTATCCTTCATCCTTCCGATGGGGGGTTGGTTGTGTGGGAGGTGGGTAAAAGAGCTGATTTCTTTGGGGCAATGCCCCACAAAAGGCCCTTTTAAGGGCTATTGGTAGTTTAGTTTAGGCTAGGTTTTTTTTTATTTGGGGGGGGGCTTTTTTATTTTGAAAGGGCTATTAGATTTGTTTAAATATCTTGTAATTTGTTTTTTATTTTGTGTAATTTAGTGTTTGTTTTGTTTGTAATTTAGGTAATTGTATTTAATTTATTTAATTGTATTTAATTTAGGTAATTTATTTAATTGTAAGGTTAGGTTAGGTGTTAGTGTAAGACAGGTGAGGTTTTATTTTACAGGTCAATTTGTATTTATTTTAGCTAGGTAGTTATTAAATAGTTAATAACTATTTAGTAACTATTCTACCTAGTTAAAATAAATACAAACTTGCCTGTAAAATAAAAATAAACCCTAAGCTAGCTACAATGTAACTATTAGTTATATTGTAGCTATCTTAGGGTTTATTTTACAGGTAAGTATTTAGTCTTAAATAGGAATTATTTAAGTAATGATAGTAATTTTTATTTATATTTATTTTAATTATATTTAAGTTAGGGGGTGTTAGGGTTAGACTTAGATTTAGGGGTTAATAAATTTAATATAGTGGCAACGACGTTGGGGGCGGCAGATTAGGGGTTAATAAATGTAGATAGGTGGCGGCGATGTTAGAGACGGCAGATCAGGGGTTAATTTTATTTTAGTGTTTGCGATGCGGGAGGGCACTCGGTTTAGGGGTTAATAGGTAGTTTATGGGTGTTAGTTTACTTTTTAGCACTTTAGTTATTAGTTTTATGCTATGGCTTTGTAGTATAAAACTCATAACTACCGACTTAAAATTCCATTACGAATTTTGACAGTATAGGGTGTACAGCTCACTTTTTGGCCTCCCAGGACAAACTTGTAATACCGGCTCTATGAAAGTCCCATTGAAAATAGACTATACGCAAACTGCGTAAGTTGATTTGCGGTAAGGCCAAAAAAGTGTGCGGGACAGCTGTACCTACAAGACTCGTAATAGCAGCGGCAGTGAAAAAGCAGCGTTATGTGGCTTAACGCTGCTTTTTACTCATAACGCAAGACTCGTAATCTAGCCGAATGAATTTAAGAAGACAATACAGCAAAAAAGGACAAAACCAATATGATATGTAAAGAATTCATTAGTAACCTGATAACTCCTTAAAGAAATAAATCATGAGTTTATCTAACTAATATCCCAAAGAATTTAAGATTAAATATACTGTAGTTATTTTTGTTGTTTTTTCGTAAAATTGCTTGATGGGTTTATAGGAAATTGTCTTTCTAATCCCAGATTAATTCTGTAAAGATTTTCGCACTACAGATCTTACAGATTTCTTGCAAACTAAAAGGTGTTGAGCTTTTCTCAAAATACTTATAACCCCAATAGACAAACACATGCATACAAAAAAGAGGTGATTGTAAGATGTTATACGTAGAAAGCAGTGTAATGTGATTTTGATTGGCTGCAGAATTTACTTTATAAAGTGCGCTCACTGCTAACTTCACCCTACGGCATTAGAACAAAGCTCCCATAGGAGCCTATGGAACTGCGCTCTTGTGAGTGCAAAGCTTTCTAGCAATGGAAACACAAGCGATATTTAGCACTCCACTTGTAATCCAACTCGAAGGGGTTTGATTTATGAAGCAGCGGATGCTGCTTCTGACCCACTCCGCTTCAGGTCCTCCTAAAGCGGAAGTTAAGAAGCAGCGGTCATAAGAGTGCTGCTCCTTAACTCGTCTGCCAACTCTAAGGCGGTGGACAGCAATCAGCCTGATCGTATTCATTGCTTGTGCAATGATAAATGCTGACAGCGTATACGCTGTTGCCATTTATCGATGTGCGGCAGATATGATACACTACAGCATATCATGTCCGTCCGCACATTAGTAAATCGGCCCCTTAGTGTAGATTTTGGATCATCAGGCCTCAGAGTTCTTCCAGTTTTTAGCTAAGAAGGATATCACAATGTTATTCTAATCGGTAATACATTTTTCTGAGAGGAATTTATTTTTGAGGGATATTTATTTAAAAGCCAGATTACAGGATTGAGTCCAATTAATTTCTGATATCAAATTGACCTCATTCTCTTGGTCTCTTTTGATGAATCTTAACTCATTTCCCTAGAAGAATACTGAAGTAGGTTCAGAAACGTGCACTCTATGGCCTCTATTTAACAAAGTCTGGCGGACCTGATCCAACAGTGCGGATCAGGTCCGCCAGACCTCGCTGAATGCGGAGAACAATATGCTCTCCGTTATTCAGCATTGAAGCAGCAGCTCACAAGAGCTGCTGGTGCAACGCCGCCCCCTGCAGACTCGCGGCCATTGGGCCGCCAGCAGGGAGGTGTCAATCAACCCGATCGTACTCGATTGGGTTGATTTCCGGCGATGTCTGTCCGTCTGCTCAGATCAGGCGGACAGGTTATGGAGCAGCGGTCTTTGTGACCACTGCTTCATAACTGCTGTTTCTGACGAGTCTGAAGAAAAATGTGTCTTGCGGTCAATTTGCAAGTGGGAAAAGTTACTGCGCTACAGTGGAACCACCATGGCTTATAAAAACATAAACAATGTAGATTATACTCCATGACAGTGTGAGGTAGACTTTATATTAGATTTTATTATGCATAATTTAGTTATGACCATTTGCTTTGGGTTTTGATTAGATTATGAATTGTAAACAGACTTTAAATGGTGTGTTATAAGCCTTGATAAAATGTGAAACTGCCAAACTTTCTATGATGCGTTTATTTAAAGAAATAGTTTTTTTCCCTTCAACTTCTCCCTCCCTAGGGTTGCCAGGTGTTCAGTATTCAACCGGGCTGTCCAGTATTTTATCATGCTGTCCAGTAAAATCTACACAAAAATACTGGACACTTAATTTTTTTTAAGTCCATGAGGGTTGGCTAAATATAAAAGCCCTCCTAAATGTAAAACAAATATGGAGCAGAAAGATGTGAGGGGAAGTAAAAAGGATCAAATAACGTCTCTTTACATATGTTACTGTCAGCTTAAAAAGTAAAATTATGATTTGTATGTTACTGGCAGCAAAGGGATAAAATTACTGCTCAGTGGTGAAAAATATACATCATGGATCAAGAGTAAGGGCTAAGGTAGAGCTTTTATTTAGGGAGTATTGTGTGACCCCACATATTAGGCACCAGTTACAGACAGATTTTCCAGTATTTTTGTGGAGTATTAGAAGTAGCCACACCCCTCAGTGCAACTGGATAGGAGTGATTAAATACTTCTACAAATACTACAAAGCTGATGATTTATATGAAACGTTTGAAGTCCTGACGTTACCCCAACACTTTAAGGCTGTTAGTTATGTAATGTCAAAAAAACCTTTAAAATATACTTTCAATTATTTAGTCAATTTTTCACAAAAGTAAAAAATTGGGGTTTTCCAATTCTGAGAACTGGAAGTGCACTCTGCAGAGTTCAAAAGCCTAACCCTACCACATATCCTCCGAATTAGCCTCAGTAGTGGGGGAAGTTTAGTAATTGAAAAAAATTACAATAAAGTTTTCATCTTTTTGATCATTTTTACACTGGGACAGTATATTAATCTGTTGTGAGACAATAGAAAAGTCTTGTAATTACAAGTTGTTTATATTCACTTAAGAGCACATATTTTTTATTTAAAACATTTACAATGTTTAATCTCTGCTCTCTAAAACACACATTTTAACATAAAAGTCATTGTCAAATTCAGAATGTACAATATTAAGCATTTTGTCCAGTTAACAGTTTTTACTTAAATCTCCATATAATAATCAGGTTAACATTTTAAAAGTAAAACAATTATGTACTGTACTGTGAAATTTAAAGCAAAAACAAAACAAAACAGACCTCCAGTATAAATCATAGCCATGATACTTATTATTATAAGAAAGTCTTAAATAGTCTTAAAAAGGACAGAGACGTACTATGATACAGGAATTCAAGTGCTTTTTTAAGTATTCACTTTAAAGGAAGCACTGGGACTCTATTACTGTGAGACAAACTGGCCACATATGCACCAAAGACAATTACACCCACGGAAATCTATTATGCCCAATAAGAAAGGAGTGTGCTATTGTGTTTTGCTGTCAGCATTGACATTGGTGTGTATGGAAGAAACAGGTTACTATGGAATCAAATCACAAACACTTGCATGAAGAAATTATTGAAATGATTCTGTTTTTTGACACATTCTCAAAATGTGCCCCCTCATCTTTATCTGCATGGGTATTTGTAAGCTTGTGCCCACTCTTTTGCTAATTTATTTCTCCATTGTACATATAAACATGTATCTATTAATATACGGCTAGATTACAAGTTGTGCGTTAGGGTGAAAAAGCAGCGGAGGCCGGTCCTAATGCTGCTTTTTAACGCCCGCTGGTATTACGAGTCTTGCAGGTACAGGTGTACCGCTCACTTTTCTGGCCAGACTTGGAAATACCGCAAATCCACTTACATAAATTGCTTATCCTATATTTTCTATTGGACTTGCATAGCGCCGGCATTACAAGTCTGACAAAAAGTGAGCAGTACAGCCTCTCCTATCAAGCCTGGTACCGCATTTAAAAGTCAGTAGTTAAGAGTTTTACACTACAACGCCGTGGCATAAAACTCTTAACTAAAGTGCTAAAAAGTACACTAACACCCATAAACTACCTATTAATCCCTAAATCGAGGCCCCCCACATTGCAAACACTAAAATACATTTTTTAACCCCTAATCTGCCGAACCGGACATCGCCGCCACTATAATAAACATATTAACCCCTAAACCGCCGCACTCCCGCATCGCAAACACTATTTAAATATGATTAACCACTAATCTGTTGGTCCTAACATCGCCGACACCTACCTACATTTATTAACCCCTAATCTGCCGTCCCCAACGTCGCCGCCACTATATTAAATGTATTAACCCCTAAACCTAAGTCTAACCCTAACCCTAACACCCCCTAACTTAAATATAATTAAAATAAATCTAAATAAAATTACTACAATTAACTAAATTATTAAACTAAATACTTACCTATAAAATAAACCCTAAACTAGCTACAATATAACTAATAGTTACATTGTAGCTCGCTTAGGGTTTATTTTTATTTTACAGGCAACTTTGTATTTATTTTAACTAGGTACAATAGTTATTAAATAGTTATTAACTATTTAATAACTGCCTAGTTAAAAGAAAGACAAATTTACCTGTAAAATAAAACCTACCCTAAGTTACAATTACACCTAACACTACACTATAATTAAATAAATTCCCTAAACTAAAAGAAAATTTACACTTACCTGATAAATTTGTTTCTTTTTGGACACAATGATACAATACCAAAGCTATAGTACATGGATGAAAAGGGAGGGACAAGACAGGGAACCTAAATGGAAGGCACCACTGCTTGAAGAACCTTTCTCCCAAAAACAGCCTCAGCTGAGGCAAAAGTATCAAATTTGTAAAATTTAGAAAAAGTGTGAATAGAAGATCAAGTTACAGCTTTGCAAATCTGTTCAACAGAAGCATCATTTTTGAATGCCCATGAGGAAGCAACAGCCCTAGTGGAATGAGTCGTAATTCTGTCAGGAGGCTGCTGTCCAGAAGTCTCATATGCAAAACAGAAGATACTCTTCAGCGACAAAAAAAGAGAAGTAGCCGTAGCTTTCTGACCCCTACATTTCCCTGAAAAAACGACAAACAAAGAAGATGATTGACGAAAGTCCTTAGTAGCTTGCAAGCAGAACTTTAAAGCAAAGACTACATCTAAATTATGTAACAGACGTTCCTTCTGAGAAGAAGGATTAGGACACAAAGATGGAACAACAATTTCCTGATTAATGTTCTTGTCTGAAACAACCTTAGGAAGAAAACCAGGTTTAGTACGTAACACCACCTTATCCGCATGGAAAATAAGATAAGGAGAATTATATTGTAATGCTGAAAGCTCTGATACTCTTCGAGCAGAAGAAATAGCAACCAAAAATAAAACCTTCCAAGATAATAACTTAATATCTATGGAATGCATAGGTTCAAACGGAACCCCTTGAAGAACTCTAAGAACTAAATTTAAACTCCAAGGAGGAGCAATAGGTCTAAATACAGGCCTGATTCTAGTCAGAGCCCGACAAAAAGATTGTACATCTGGAACATCTGCCAGACGCTTGTGTAACAAAATAGATAAATCTGTCCCTTTAAGGAACTAGCTGATAAGCCCTTCTCTGATCCTTCTTGGAGAAAAGACAAAATCCTGGAAATCCTTGCCCTACTCCATGAGTAGCCCTTGGATTCACACCAATAAAGATATTTACTCCATATCTTATGGTAAATTTTCCTAGTAACAGGCTTATGTGCCTGAATTAAAGTATCTATGACCGAATCAGAAAAACCTAGCTTGGATAAAATTATGCGTTCAATCTCCAAGCAGTCAGCTGCAGAGAAACTAGATTCAGGTGATGGAAGGGACCCTGAATGAGAAGGTCCTTCCTCAATGGAAGCCTCCAGGGTGGAAGAGATGACATGTCCACCAGATTGGCATACCAAATCCTGCAAGGCCACACAGGAGCAATGAGGATCACCGATGAGCTCTCCTATTTGATTCGAGCAATCACCCGGGGAAGGAGAGCAAATGGAGGAAACACATATGCTAGGCTGAAGGACCAAGGAACTGCCAAGGCATCTATCAGCTCGACCTGGGGATCCCTGGACCTGGACCCGTATCTCAGAAGTTTGGCATTCTGACGAGATGCCATAAGCAGTGGCGTCACTAGGGTTGGTGTCACCCGGTGCGGTAAGTTATGGTGTCACCCCCCCCCACACCAGAAAGCAGACACACACAAAAACACAGGCACACACACATACAAACACTCAGACACACTTAAAAACATACTCAGATGCACACACAAACACTCGGAAACACACTCAGACACACACACAAAAACACATACACAAAAACACTGAGACACACACACACACAAAAACTCAGACACACACATACAAAATATGTAAACTGCACTGCATTAATTATAAAGCTCATGCCTAGAGCTGCTCCCTGGCTCAGCAGAGCATCAAATGAAAGATAAACAGAGCACTCTAAAATAAATCACTGAAGAAACGGTTTAGGCGCGCAAACTATGAAAATTCTGCTCTCTGACTCTGTTCCAAGTCTGTCAGTGCACAGCCCCGGGCCGCGTGCCTACTGCTTCTTATGGCCAATCACCTCTGCACTCTGCCCACCCCCAGACCCCCGCCCGCCCTCCTACCTGTTCAGTGTGCACTTAGTGTACCATAACCGTAAAGGTCTGGTGGGCATCATACGTGGCTCCTTCACTTTAGAGACAGTGTCAAACAGTCATTCGGTCAGGTGCCAGGCATCCCCTCACGATTTCCCAGTTCCTGTTTAGAGAGACAGCACAGCGGTGAGTTACTCCACTGCTCCACATGTCACTGAGCAGTGAGCACAGATCGGCAGGCAGGTTTAGGCTAGCAGCGCAACTTTGCAAGCCCCACAGCATGCCCACAACATTCATAGAGAAATTGGGCAGGGGAGAAGCAAAGTACAAACAAGCAAAAGCAGCCGGGAAAACTATTTGTTGAAATTGCAGCACTGGCTCAAGGGGCAAAAAAATTGTGTGTCTACAACTTCCCCAGTCCCACCAATGTTCACAAATGCCAGCCCCTCTAATAAAAAAAATCTATGCATCTCAACATTGTATTACTTTGAATTTCAATAAAATAAAAAAACATTTTTTTTTTTGGTGTCACCCCCTGGAGGGTGTCACCCAGGTGCGGCCCGCACCCCCGCACCCCCCTAGTGACGCCACTGGCTGCCCTTCAGATGATGGTCTTAGCAGATATTAAGTAAGGCCCTGTATGTCTCCACAGAACTGCAGGAGGGAGAAGACCTTTTGATCCTGTGGGGCCGTTCATGCTGTCGCTCAGCATAAAGGTATGTGCAGCATTTTATTTCTGGGACATTATTACCTCAGAGACAGCTGTTAATGTTACATATCTGATAGTGGGGACTCCCCTATTTTATATGTACCACCCGGCTTTCTCAATTCATAAACGAAATCGGAAGATGCAGTGGGGGAAAGTCACGACATGGAGCTATGCTACTAAAATAAGGGCTCTTATTGTGACGTATGACGGCTGTGGACAAGACGCTGGGGACCCTGGTTACGGAGCTCTGATATTACGGCTCCGGTGTAGGAGATGTTTTTCACTATGGACACGAGTCCGGATAGTTGATCACAGTGTGTTATGGTGTTAGTATATGGAGATAGTTTGTCCGACATTTTTTGGCCCGGAAGAACTATGTGTGTTTCTTTGACGCCCATGAAGGACGGGGTTATCTTTCACGCGCTCAAAAAGCTGTGCAGTTGTTTCTGTCTACGGAACTCTCCCCTAGTGTCGGCATCCGACTTCAGTGCAATTAATGGCATCGCTAAGACCGCATGGTTGGAAATTGAAGCAGGCGGTCTTAGACATTGTGAAAATTAGCAGGCAGTGGTCGGTGTACCATGGGGGCAGGTAGGTGCCTCAGCAGAGCTGTTGAGGCGAAGAGGTGCACCTTTTTTTCTTTTCATTTAATTGGATTAGCTGCAGAGTTGCTGTAGAATTGTGTGCTTTATATTTTAACAGTTACGTTCTGCTTCAGGACTAACCGTTAGAGTGTGAGTGCAGTAAAATTGTGTAGTTTTATAATTTAAAGGCACAGTTACACTCTGTTTTCAGGATATATTGCCAAAAGTCATATTAGGCTGTTCTCTTATTTTTCATATCTTAAGTGCAACAGGTAAAATTTTTCCAGGGCCCGCGACCAAAAATTTGCCTTTGCTTTATTTGTTATCATGGCAGATCTTCAGAACGTTACATGTTCTATGTGTTTAAATGCCAATGTGGAACCTCCTGTTACTTTTTGTCCCTCATGCACTGAGAGGGCATTACAGTTTAGAGAGCAAATTTTCTTTGATAAAAATTTGACAAAGCGGATGTTTCTCAGGGTTCTACTGACGAGATACAGAGTATGCCACAACTTTCTCCCCAAGCGTCACAGCCCTTAACACCTGCTCAAGCGGAGCCTAGTACCTCTGCAGCTTCTGCTGTGATTACACTAAAGGACATAGTTGCAGTTATGTCATCTACTCTTTCAGATGCGTTTTATGCCTTTCCCGTATTTCAAGGCAAATGCAGAAGGAAGGAAACCCACGTGGTCAATACAGTTTCTGATGCTTTGATGGCGATCTCAGATGTACCCTCCCAGGGCTCTGAATTGGAGGGTATGGAGGTCCTATCCGAAGGCGAACTTTCTGACTCAGCCTGTTATTGAGGGAGGATTTGGTGACTCTGGATGACTGCGATTCAATTGTGGTTCCTCCAGAAAAATTGAGTAAGTTGGACAGATATCTAGAAGTCCCTTCTTATTCTGATGTTTTTCCAGTTCCTAAGAGAACTTCAGAGATTATTGCCAAGGAATGGTATTCCATTCTCTCCTTCTCCCATTTTCAAGAAGATGTACCCTATAGCTGACGCTATCAGGTATTCTTGGCAGACGATTCCTAAGGTGGAAGGAGCTATTTCCACCTTGGCTAAACAAACTACTATTCCTATTGAGGATAGTTGTGCTTTCAAAGATCCTATGGATAAGAAATTGGAGGGTCTACTTAAGAAGAACCGGCAGCCTGCATTGTCAGGGT